>NC_092163.1:39453585-39703585 GCF_045791955.1 Oncorhynchus clarkii lewisi
GTATCTGGACACTCTTGGAAGTCAAGGCGCCTGGAAGAACCTTTCCAGTTGAAAAAGGTTCTTCGAGGAACCCCTTGTGTTTTGTGATGGGAGGGGTTCAATTTGAAACCTTTTTAATAATATATTGCAAAGGTGGCAGCCTATCAGATTGGAGGCGTGGCTTGTTGGAAGTGTGACTTTCAGATCATTCTCTTTGGTCACTTCTTTAGCGTAGTCATTCCTGTTTATCGTGTTAAGTTTGTACACTGAAAATTAAAATGTTCCTTGAATATTTATGCGCATTATATTCTAATATAATATTCATCAAATTAACATTGCTGATTACATTTACTCTAACGGGTAGCCAACAAAAACGATCTATCGTAAATCCACGTCCCTACTAAGCCATGCCTCCACTACAGGGTTCCTCCAGGAACCCATTGCTACATTGAACCATTAAAGGTTCCTCCAAGAACCCCTCAACTAACGGAAGATGCAAATATGAACCATTAACTAGCAACGGTTCCTTTAGGAACTCCAGGGGTTCCTTGAGGATATCCATGGTTCCTCGAGTCACCACTAATTCTAAGAGTGTACTGTACTGTAGAAACGGTTGATAACTGTGTGGTGAAGAGCTACCTCTTGGCTGGCCTCAGGTTGGCAAGAGGTGGACACAGATGTAGTGTCCAGGTTCTGCTGAGTCGTGGACAAGCTGAAACGGTCAGGCACTGGGGCTGCTATCTGGATGCCAGCGGGTTTCAGGGCTGCAGCTGGAACCGGAGCCAGGCGTGGGACCCGGGCTGGGATCTCAGGGACAGTCTGGTCAGACCCGGCTGCAGCAGCAGGTTCGGGGTCCACCACCTCAGCCCTCCAGGGTGAGGAGAGGATGGCAGGCTGGACGGGGTGGAGCGGAGCGAGGGCCGACACCTGAGCCTCTCCATGGGGGTCCTGAGGGGCACCAGACTGGACCTGGAAGGAGGAATGACTCAGGTATTACAGAACCTTCTTTGCTACTGCTGCTAAAGATACAGTACAACCTACTTGTTTATCCAAATGTATGTTATGTGCTGTGCTACATTTACTATCCATATTCCAACAAAGTCAAAATGTAAAGCCAACGTATTTGTAAGGTTTTGTAAAGCCAGCTTACAGTGCATTCGGAAAGTATTCAGACTTATTCAACATTGTTCTAAAATGTATTAAATACATACAAAATACATTTTAGACATTTTTGCAAATGTATTAAAAATAAAAAACAGATATCTTATTACATAAGTATTCAGACCCGTTGCTATGAGACTCATTGATCATCCTTGAGATGTTTCTACAACTTGATTGGAGTCGGTGAAGAAGGGTCTTGGTCAGCGAGGTGACCAAGAACCCGATTGTCACTCTGATAACCTTCCAGAAGAACAACCATCTCTGCAGCACTCCACCAATCAGGCCTTTATGGTAGAGTGGCAAGACAGAAGCCATTCCTCAGTAAAAGGTACATGACAGCCCACTTGGAGTTTGCCAAAAGGCACCTAAAGGACTCTCAGACCATGATAAACAAGATTCTCTGGTCTGATGAAACCAAGATTGAACTCTTTGGCCTGAATGCCAGGTGACAAGTCTGGAAGAAACCTGGCACCATCCCTATGGTGAAGCATGGTGGTGGCAGCATCATGCTGTAGGGATGTTTTTCAGCGGCACGAACTGGGAGACTAGTCAGGATTGAGGAAAAGATGAACGGAGCAAAGTACAGAGAGATCATTGATGAAAACTTGCTCCAGAGAGCTCAGGACTTCAGCCTGGGGCGATGGTTCACCTTCCAACAGGACAAACACCCTAAGCACACAGCCAAGACAACGCAGCAGTGGCTTCGGGACAAGTTTCTGAATGTCCATGAAAGGCTCAGCCAGAGCCTGGACTTGAACTCGATCGACCATCTCTGGAGAGATCTGAAAATAGCTGTGCAGTGACACTCCCCCTCCAACCTGTTGACATGACAGGGTAGGGCAAAACAAATTAATTAAAATGGAAATGAGATAATAATAATGAGAACGTAATAAACACACAGCTTTAATCTCTATGTTTCTCCAAAGATATCAGGTTAGATTAGGAGTGAACACAACTCCTGATCTTTATCAATTACTTAAAGGCCCAATCCATAAATGATGTGTCCCCAGTGGTAACAAAACAAAGTACAAACACAATCGACCAGAAACAAAACAAACACAAACAAAACAAGTTGTTTGATTTTCACCATTGAGTGCACCTGGTTCCTCTTCTTCACTGCAAAACTAATATTGTGTGCACTCACTAATACCCTCCCTAGCTGTCAGTCCTCCAGGGCACTTTTCTTACTTATTACTCTCATTACGTGTTACTTGCTTATGGATTGTGCCTCTACAATTCTGATCAAATATACATGATAGATCTGTTTTGCATAAGCGCCATGAGTCTGTCAAGCGAGAACCTACACATTATGGAGAAACAACCCCTCTGAGCAGGTAGTGCAATCTAAAGTGAATTATTTGTGGCAAATAGTTAAATATAACAGCCAGGAGTACACAATTGTTTAATTACATTTTTGTATTGGGTGTATCTACTGACAGCCTGTATAGTTCCGAAAAGATACATCCGTTGTTTTTTTTTTTTTTTCTTTACTCTGCCTGCAAACACACTGGATGCTTCAGAAGCCATTGAAGACATCAACACCATGAATTAACACATTGGGAATCATGTAGAAACCAAAAAATGTGTTAACCAAATCAAAATATATTTTATATTCTTCAAAATAGCTACCCTTTGCCTTGATGACAGCTTTGCACACTCTTGGCATTGGTGAAGTCTCAACCAACTTCACCTGGAATGCTTTCCAACAGTCTTGGAGTTCCCACATATGAGAGCAGAGAACTTGTTGGCGGCTTTTCCTTCACTCTGCAGTCCAAGTAATCCCAAACCATTTCAATTGGGTTGAGGTCAGGTGATTGTGGAGGCCAGCTCATCTGATGCAGCACCTCATCACTCTCCTTCTTGGTCAAATAGCCCTTACATAGCCTGGAGGTGTGTTGGGTCATTGTCCTGTTGAAAAACAAATGATAGTCCCACTAAGCCCAAACCAAATGGGATGGCGTATCACTACAGAATGCTGTTGTAGCCATGCTGGTTAAGTGTGCCTTGAATTCTAAATAAATCACAGACAGTGTCACCAGCAAAGCACCCCCACACCATCAAACCTCCTCCATACTTCACAGTGGGAACCACACATGTGGAGATCATCCGTTCACCTACTCTGCGCCTCACAAAGACATGGCGGTTGGAACCAAAAATCTCTAATTTGGACTCATTAGACCATAGGACAGATTTCTACTGGTCTAATGTCCATTGATCGTGTTAATTGGCCCAAGCAAGTCTCTTCTTATTATTGGTGTCCTTTGGTAGTTGTTTCTTTGCAGCAATTCGACCATGCTGCAGTCTCCTCTGAACAGTTGATGTTGAGATGTGTCTGTTACTTGAACTTTGTGAAGCATTTACTTGGGCTGCAATTTCTGAGTCTGGTAACTCTAATGAACTTATTATCCTCTGCAGCAGAGGTAACTCTGTCTCGGTCCTCATGAGAGCCCTTTTCATCATAGCGTATTGATGGTTTTTGCAACTGCAACTGAAATGTTCCAGATATACTAACCTTCAGGTCATAAAGTAATGATGTACTGTCGTTTCTCTGCTTATTTGAGCTGTTCTTGCCATAATATGGACTTGTTCTTTTACCAAATAGGGCTATCTTCTGTATACCCTCTACCTTGTCACAACAGAATGAATTGGCTCAAACACATTAAGAAAAAAATACCACAAATTAACTTTTAACAAGGCACATCTGTTCATTGAAATGCAATCCAGGTGACTACCTCATGAAGCTGGTTGAGAGAATGCCAAAAGCGTGCAAAGATGTCATCAAGGCAAAGCGTGGCTACTTTGAAGAATCTCAAATATAAAATATATTTTGATTTGATTTAACACTTTTTTTGTTACTACATGATTCCTTATGTGTTATCTTGTAGTTTCGATGATTCACTAGTATTCTACAATGTAGAAAATAGTAAAAATTAAGAAAGTCCCTGGAATGAATATGTGTCTCCAAACTTTTGACTGGTACTCTAAGTATTTTACACCCCTATGCTATGACATTCCAAACTGAGCTCAAGTGCATCCCAATTAGCTTTGATCATCTTTGAGATGTCATTACAACTTGATTGGTGTCTACCTGTGGACAATTCAATTGCTTGTACATGACTTAGAAAGAAATACACCTGACCAAACTGAGCAACTGGGCAGGAAGGACCTTGGTGAGGGAAGTGATCAAGAACCCAATGACCACTCTGGCCGGACTACAGAGTTCCTTGGCTGAGACGGGAGAACCTGCTGGAAGGACAATGGTCAATACAGCACTTCACCAATTTGGGCTTTATGGGAGAGTGGCCAGACGGAAGCCATTCCTGAGAAAAAAGGCACATGACAGCACGCCTGGAGTTTGCAAAAAGGCATGTGAAAGACTCTGAGATAATCAGTCAAATGATTCTGTGGTCTGATGAGACAAAAACGGAACTCTTTGGCTTGAGTGCAAAGCGCTATGTCTGGAGAAAACCAGGCACAGGCCATCATCCATCTAACACCATCTCTGCTGTGAAGCATGGTGGTGACAGCATCATGCAATGGGGATACTTTTCAGTGGCAAGGACTGGGAGACTGGTAAGGATAGAGGGGACAATGAATGGAGACCAATACAGGCAAATTAGAACCTGCTTCAGGGCACAAACATCCCCAGACTGGGGCAAAGATTTACGTTCCAAAAGGACAATGACCCCAGCATACAGCCAAAGCATCGCTGGAATGGCTTCAGAACATGAATGTGAACGTCCTGGAGTGATCCAGCCAAAGCCCAGACTTCAATCCCATTGAAAAACTGTGGGAAGAATTGAAGATTGGGAGCAGCGTTCAACAGCAATCTAATTTAACAGAGTTTGAGAAAACCTACAAGAAAGAGTGGGAGAAAATCCCCAAATCTAGATATACAAAGCTGATAGACATACCCAAGACAAAGCTGTAATCGCCGCCAAAGGTGCTTCTACAAAGTACTGACTCAAGGTCGTGAATACTTACTGTATGTACATATGAAATTTCTGTATTTCATTATATATTTTCATTATATATATATTTTCACTTTTCATTTTTCACTGAAATACATATCTAATTGGTCACTGGAAAAGGGACACTTTACAAATGTATGGAAGCATGCTAAACTGTGTCCTTACCTGAAACTCAAGGTACTATATTTGCAGATTATACTATAATCTATACATCAAGACAATCTGTTCAACGGGTACAGCGAGCTCTACAAATAGATCAGGGAAATATCAGGGAGTGGGTCTGCCGGAACAAACTTGTTATGAACGCTAAGAAAACCAAAAATATGTCGGTCTGGTAACAGCAGGCACAACATGGGATGTGATTAAGCATGGGGGGGAGTACAAATTAAGGAAGTGGCAGAAACCAAACTACTAGGGGTACAGCTAGACAACTGCTTACCATGGTTGTCTCAAATAACTAATCTATGTATGTAACGGAAAACATAGAACAAAACATAGAATGCCCACCCCAACTCACGCCCTGACCAAACCAAAATAGAGACATAAAAAAGGAACTAACGTCAGGACATGACAGTACCCCCCCCCCCCTAAAGGTGCAGACTCCGGCCGCAAAACCTGAACCTATAGGGGAGGGTCTGGGTGGGCATTTCACCATGGTGGCGGCTCTGGTGCGGGACATAGACCCCACTCCACCTTAGTCTTGGCATACTTAGGTGGCACCTCTGGAGTGGCAACCCCGAACTGGGGACCCTTACATCGGGCCCTGAATAGCAGGGAGACTCTGGCGGCGCCGGACAGGCGGGAGACTCTGGCGGCGCCGGAGTGAAGGGCGGCTCTGACGGCGCCGGAGTGAAGGGCGGCTCCTGACTAACGGGCGGCTTCGGCGGCTCCTGACTGACGGGAGGCTCTGGCGATTCCTGACTGACGGGCGGCTCTGGCAGCTCCTGACTGACGGGCGGCTCCTGACTGACGGGCGGCTCCGGCCGCTCCTGACTGACGGGAGGCTCTGGCGACTCCTGACTGACGGGCGGCTCTGGCAGCTCCTGACTGACGGGCGGCTCCTGACTGACGGGCGGCTCTGGCGGCTCCTGACTGACGGGAGGCTCTGGCGACTCCTGACTGACGGGCGGCTCTGGCAGCTCCTGACTGACGGGCGGCTCTGGCAGGCTGGGGAGACCTACAGGAGGCCTGGTGCGTGGAGGAGTCACCGGATGTACCAGGCTGTGGGGGAGCACTGGAGCTCTGGTGCGCAGCCTTGGCACCACTCCTCCAGGCTGGATGACCACTCTCGTATGGCACTTGCAGGGGGCTGGCCTATAGCGCACCAGGCTATGAGCGCGTACTGGCGACACCGTGCACTTAACCGCATAACACGGTGCCTGACCAGTACTGCGCTTCTTCCGGTAAGCACGGGGAGTTGGCTCAGGTCTATCGCCTGACTCCTCCAATCTCCCCGGGTTCCACCCCAAAAAATTGGGTGGGCTGCCTCTCGTGCCTGTTGCGCTGCCGTACCTCATATCGCCGCTGCTCAGCTTTCGCTACCTCCAGTTCTTCCTTGGGGCGGCGATATTCCCCAGCCTGTGCCCAGGGTCCCTTGCCGTCCAATATCTCCTCCCAAGTCCAGGAGTCCAGAAGCCTCTGCTGCTGGTTACCACGCTGGTTGGTCTGTTTGTGGTGGGTAGTTCTGTAACAGTTTTCCTCCTCTTCTGAGGAGGAGTAGGAAGGATCGGACCAATATGCAGCGTGGTGTGTGTCCATGTTAATATTTATTTAAACTGATCACAAAAAAAAGAGAGTGAAAAGAAGGTGCAGACACAGAGACAGAAAACAACTACCCACAAAACCCATGTGGGCAAGAGCTACCTAAGTATGGTTCTCAATCAGAGACAACGATAGACAGCTTCCTCTGATTGGGAACCATACCAGGCCAAACACAGAAATACAAAACATAGAACAAAACATAGAATTCCCACCCCAACTCACGCCCTGACCAAACCAAAATAGAGACATAAAAAAAGGAACTAAGGTCAGGACCTAACAATGTAAGAAAATAATTAAAACTACATGCATGGTCAGAAGGATAGCAAAATATTTACAGGGAAAGATTCTTAAGCAAACAACCCAAGCATTAATAATTGAGAGTCAGGTGATCTACTGTTCTGTGGTGTGGGGAAATGCAACAGGAAGTGACATTAGGAGGCTGCAGAATGCAGCAAGTTCTAAGGTGGGGATACGATTCCTTTGTTGTAGTTATGCACAATGCTCTTGGGTGGTCATCAATCAATAAGATCATACAAAATAAAAAGAAAAGCTAATCTTGTTTCAGAGTACACCATTTAACAATGGCCAAACTCCATTCACAACAGGGTTCAGTTGGTAAGAGACAGACATTCAGTCAATACTAGGAATAGATTGTCCACCATCTATGGGTTATCCCGGGAGAGAAGGTATACTGGCAAATTAACATTTTGTTTCAGAGCAATGAACAGTTGGAATAAGCAAACCAGAAACCTTTCACTATATACATTCTGATTCTGATGAAGGCCATTGCAGGCTGAAAAGTTAATATTTTAATCTTGGGGGGGGGTTATGGTGAGCGAGTGTTGCACCTTTTCCTTTTCAATATATAAATTCAAACAATACTTCAGAACCAGTTGAACATAATCGTTTGGAAGGTTGTGCAGGACCAGGGCAGATGAAGGAACCAATCTACTTATCATCAGGATTTTTTTTGTATATATTAACTTTGTATATATTGTGTTTTTCTTACCTGTCAATGTATTGCGTCTGTTGTTTGTAACAGTGTGTTCTATGTGAACATGTGATTGTATTATACATTGTATTTAAATGTTTAAAGGACTTAGTCTGAACAAGATCTTAAAGAGATTATAATGAAATCCCCCCAAAAATCTAACAAATCTACTGCCCACCTGTGTGCTGATCTGCAGTGGCTGGAGAGGGGGCGTGGCCTGGGAAGGCTGCTGTAGAGGGGTAGAAGCATTGCTGTCCAGGCAGGCAGCTGATTGGACAAGACTGATGGGGATGTCAGAGCACTGCTGAGGTAGAGGCTGGCTGGCAGACAACTGTGGTCGAGAGGGAGAGAGAGAGAGAGAGAGAGAGAGAGAGAGAGGAGGACAGGCAGGGTGAGTAAAAATCATGACGACGTTAATTGAACATCTATATCTGTCCTGTTCCACAAACATAATATATTGCCTCTCATACACTCTGCCTGTCCAGTCACCAAGTCTAGTTGCCAAACAGTCTTTCTGACTGGAACACACACCCTCGGTCACAGTGTCTGACTGGGGACACACGCATAAACATACACAAAGCTCTGGGCTCACACACACACACACACACACACACAGCTGAGAACAACAAAAATCACAGCCACTATCATCTCTGCTTATTAAACAGAAGCCTGGGGACAGACAGCATCTGACTGGATGGTCAGGATTTTGTCAATGAGAGTCCAACAAACTAGCACATCTCATATTTACACTCACATTTAAATCAAAAAGTGTAGACAAGTGTAGACCTTACCGTGAAATGCTTACTTACAAACACTTAACCAACAGTGCAGTTCAGGATTAGTTAAGAAAATATTTACCAAATAAACTAAAGTAAAACTTATATAAAGTAACACAATAACATAACAATAACGAGGCTATATACAGGGGTTACCGATACAGAGTCAGTGTTCGGGGGTATAGGTTAGTTGAGGTCATTTGTACATGGGTGAGGTGAAGTGACTACGCATAGATAATAAACAGCGAGTAGCAGCAGTGTACAGAACGAATTGGGGTGGGGTCAAAGTAATAGTCCGGTGGCCATTTGATTAATTGTTCAGCAGTCTGATGGCTTGGGGGTAGAAGCTGTTAAGGAGCCTTTTGGTGCTAGACTTGGCACAAAACAGTCTATGACTTGGGTCGCAGGAGTCTCTGACAATTTTATGGGCTTTCCTCTAACACTGCATATTATATAGGTCCTAGATTGCAGGAAGCTTGGCCTTGGTGATGTACTGGGCCGTACACATTACCCTCTATAGCACCTTACAGTCAGATGCATGGCAGTTGCCATACCAGGCGGTGATGCAACCGGTCAAGATGCTCTCGATGGCGCAGCTGTAGAACTTTTGGAGGATCTGGGGACACCAAGGAACTTGGAACTTGAAACTCTCGACCCGCTCCACTACAGCCCCATTGATGATAATGGGGGCCTGTTCGGCCCGCCTTTTCTGTAGTCCACAATCAGCTCCTTTGTCTTGCTCACATTGAGGGAGAGGTTGTTGTCCTGGCACCAAGCTGCCATTTCTCTGACCTCCTCCCTATAGGCTGTCTCATCGTTGTCAGCGATCAGGCCTACCACTGTTGTGTCGTCATAAAACTTAATGATGGTGTTGGAGTCGTGTTTGGCCACGCAGTTGTGGGTGAACAGGGAGTACAGGAGGGGACTAAGTACACATCCCTGAGGGGCCCCTATGTTGAGGATCAGTGTGGCAGACGTGTTGTTGCCTACCTTTACCACCTGGGGGCGGCCCGTCAGGAAGTCCAGGATCCAGCTGCAGAGGGAGGTGTTTAGTCCCAGGGTCCTTCGCTTAGTGATGAGCTTCATGGGCACTATGGTGTTGAACGCTGAGCTGTAGTCAATGAACAGCATTCTCACATAGGTGTCCTTTTGTCCAGGTGGAAAAGCGCAGTGTGATTGAGATTGCGTCATCTGTGGATCTGTTGGGGCAGTGTGCGAATCGAAGTGGGTCTAGGGTATCCGGAGGATGCTGTTGATGTGAGCCATAACCAGCCTTTCAAAGCACTTCATGGCTACCGATGTGAGTGCTACGGGGCGGATATCATTAAGGCAGGTTACCTTCACTTCCTTGGGCACAGGGACTATAGTGGTCTGCTTGAAACATTTAGGTATTATAGACTCAGAGAGGTTGAAAATGTCAGTGAAGACACTTGCCAGTTGGTCAGCGCATGCTTTGAGTACACGTCCTGGTAATCCATCTGGCCCTGTGGCTTTGTGAATGTTGACCTGTTTAAAGGTCATGCTCACATCGACTACCGAGAGCGTTATCACACAGTCATCCAGAACATCTGGTGCCCTCGTGCATGCCTCAGTGTTGCTTGCCTCGAAGCGTGCATAAAAGGCATTTAGCTCGTCTGATAGGCTCGCGTCACTGTCCAGCTCGCGTCTGGGTTTCCCTTTGTAGTCTGTAATATTTTTCAAGCCCTGCCACATCCGACGAGCGTCAGAGCCTGTGTAGTAGGATTCAATCTTAATCCTGTATTGATGCTTTGCTTGTTTGATGGTTCGTCTGAGGGCATAGCAGGATTGCTTATAGGCGTCCAGATTAGTGTCCCGCTCTTTGAAAGCGGCAGCTCTAGCCTTTAGCTTGATACAGATGTTGCCTGTAATCCATGGCTTTTGGTTGGGATATGTACGTATGGTTACTGTGTAGACAACGTCGTTGATGCACTTATTGATGAAGCCGATAACTGAGGTGGTATACCTCAATGCCATTGGATGAATCCCGGAACATATTCCAGTCTGTGGTAGCAAAACAGTCCTGTAGCGTACATCCGCGTCATCTGACCACTTCCGTATTGAGCGAGTCACTGGTACTTCCTGCTTTAGTTTTTGGAGGATAGAAGTATGGTAAGATTTGCCAAATAGAGGGCGGGAGAGGGCTTTGTATGCATCTCTATGTGTGGAGTAAAGGCAGTCTAGAGTTTTTTTCCTCTGGTTGCACGTGCCATGCTGGTAAAAATGTGGTAAAACTGATTTAAGTTTGCATGCATTAAAGTCCCCGTTCACTAGTAGCGCCGCATCTGGGTGAGCATTTTCTTGTTTGCTTATGGCCTTACAGAGTTGGTTGAGTCACGACTCGGTGAAACATAAGATATTACAGTTCTTAATGTCCCGTTGGTAGGATAATCGTAAGTATTTTCCAATGATTGCATGATAGCAAGTAGACCTGCTGGCAGTGGGAGTTTACTCGCTCGCCTACGGATTCTCAAAAGGCAGCCTGATCTGCATCCTCTTTTCCTCCGTTTTTTCTTCACGCAAATGACGGGGGATCTGGGCCTGTTCCCGGGAGAGCAGTATATCTTTCTCGTCGGAGTCGTCAAAGGAAAAAGTTTCTTCCAGTTCATGGTGGGTAATCCCAGTTCTGATGTTATTTTTGATCATAAGAGATGGTAGCAGCAACATTATGTACAAAATAAGTTACAAACAATGCAACAACAAAAAAATAGCACAATTGGTTACGGGCATGTAAAACGACGCCATCTTAACACCCAAGTGTTAGATTCAGAACAGATCCTTACCTCGTGGCTGGGCTGGGCTGTAACAGCAGGCTGCGCCTGTGCCTGTACAGTGGCGAGAGGGTCAGCAGCTGGGAAGCTCTGTGGGGCTGTGGGGCCGTTCTGATGTATCGGAGGCCCTGGGGTGGCTGGAGCAGAGGCTGGCTGAGCCTGGGGCTGGGGCTGGGCCTGGATCCACCCTGCACTAGGCTGGAACGCACAGGAGAAAAGGCAGTCTTTCAGATTATGACAAAGATTATCAAGAACACATCATATAGAATCATCATTTTTCTTCACAGGATCAAAGAGGGGACAAATCATTGTTGAGCAAGGTTGATATTGTTTTGCTGGAAACTGCCGGATAAAAGTAATTGAGGAGTGGCTGCTGCAATAGTAAGGGAATCTACACAGCTGATCCACCATCTCGTAATCGAGCCATGTGGTGTTTATCTGCTGAGGAGTGAACAGAGGCAGATAGAACATCACTGTTACGCTTGAGGGTTGGTGTTATGGTCAGGAAATTACAGTAACTTTCCCAAAACTCCCAGGTTTTCCAGAAATCCCAGTTGGAAGATTTTTCAGGGGGGAATAAGCAGAAAATCCTACAATGAGGACTTATGGAAAACCTGGGAAATTTGGGAGTTACTGGAAATGTTGCATCCCTAGGGGTTGATTTGGGATTGGGAAGTAATGTTGCACTTGGTCATCATGGGAGGGACAGAGAAAGCTATGATCGCGGGATCTGGCAGCTTGCGAGGCTAAGAGAAAGCGGAGGTGCTGCAGCTAGGTGTGGTGTTGCTACAGCAATGGCTCAGAAGGGTCAAAGTTCAATCAAGCCGGTAGTATCCCTGACCTACCATTGAACCATTTGGTGATAGAAGCAGGGGCTTTTCCAAACCCAGGCCTTGGTCAGAATGCTCAGGCACTGGAGAGGTGGGCTGGCTTTGGCTGGGCCAATAGGCCCCGCTGTCTGGGGAAGTAGGGGAGCTGGTCCTGTGAACCCTAGCCTCTCCATAGCTTTGGCTGGGCTGGTACGGGGCGTGTAGGGGTGTTGGGGAGCTTCTCCTGCGACTGACGATGTGGCTGAGACAGTGGTCGAGCAGAGAGAGATCTCCACTGGAGGAGCCGACCATTAGGGAAGGAGGCGGGGAAAGATGTGAGGGAGACGGAGGAGCCGACAGGGAGGAGGTGATTAGAGGGCGATTGAGCAGTGAGAGAAGCTGGGGGGAGACTAAGGAGGGGGTGTGTACTGATGAGCGCTGGGGGGTGGGAGGGAGGGGAGGCGTGTAGAGGTGGCCTAGAGACCCCCCAGCCTCCATCCTAGTTCTTAGTAGAAGGTCAAAGCTCGCACAGGCCCTGTGGGAGTGGAGTAGAGGGAGGTATGAGGGGCGTCGTATAGGATTTGTAACCAGGATGGCAGGATGGGGGGGATTGACTGATTGATTGATTGAGTCAAGGTAGGAACACTGATGGTGCTGGGACAAGTGAGGGGAGAGGACAGGATACCGAGGGGGAGGGGAGTCTAAAGGGGGGACCGCGGCTGCTGCGTACTCCTCTGAGTTTTTGTTACCCTCCGGGCTCCGATGTGTTACTTTGTCTCGTTTGGGACAGAGGTGGCAGGGAGAACGGCACAGAGGCTTAGGGAGGGAGTGGGTCCTGCACATGTCAATCAAGGAGGTGCTTCCACGTCTAGCGCACTGATTGGTCCCACCACAACACACTGTACTCTCATTGGTCCCACAACCAACCAAGAAATCTCCTTTCATCTCTTGAGAGAGAAGAGCATTCTGGAATGCAAAGGGCTCACTGAAGTGTTGCTGCTCAGGTGGCATCGACCGGACAAAAGAAAACAGATTTTTTGTTCAGTTTGTCTTTACAAAAGACAGATAATACCGAAAATAAAAGGTTAACAAGGAGCTAAAGAGACATAGAAAGGGAATGTCTGAGACTTGCAGTGAGGATATGTTTATAATAATGAGTTTTGAAATTTGAGTTAGAGGTAATGGGGAATTTTGTATGAGAAAACTTACAGGTGGAGACTGGTAGTCCCCCTGGTGCAGCTGTGCTTTAGGTTGCTGGTAGGCCCCATGATGCAGCTGAGTGGTGGCTTGCTGGTAGGCCACCTGATGAAGCTGTGTGGTAGTAGCTAAGGAGTAGGCCACTTGGGGAGGCTGTGCAGTGGGCTTCTGGTAGGCTCCCTGGTGCAGCTGGGCCTGGGGCTGCACAGGGGGGCTGTAGACCACCTGGGGTGTAGAGATGGGCTCTGGGATGGACTGGTATGGGGCACTGGGCTGACTGTTTTTAACATTTGACAGCACCATGAGGCCCACTCCACCATCAGCTATAACAACAGGAAACAGAGGGGAGAAAACATAATATCAAACTGGCGAGAGACTGAGAGAAAGAGAGAGAAAGAAAGAAACAAAGGGATGGAGAGATGAAGTGTCATTCAAATTCAAAAGCTGGGAGATGACTCAGAGCTGAGTCACACCCTGCATCTCTCTCTCTCTGCATCTCTCGCTCTCCCTGCATCTCTCTATCTCTCTATCTACCCTTCATCTATAAGCCTTGTGAAGTTTTTTCCCATCTGGATTAGATAATGGCAACGGAGGAGATGGCTGGCGTTTTACAATCCCCTAACCAATTGTGCTATTGTGTGTGTTTTTTTGCATTATTTGTAACTTATTTTATATATAATGTTTCTGCCACTGTATCTTATGACCAAAAAGAGCTTCAAGATATCAGGACAGCGATTACTCAACCCATACTGGAGGAATACTATTTCTTTAATGAGTCAGACGGGAAGGATTTACTTCAGACGACGACAATGCGCAGGAGAAAGAGACGGAGATATTGGGGACGAAGGTCCAGGTGCCTTGAAAGGATCCGGAGGGGAGCGGGTATTCTCCCTTTACCATCGGTCCTATTAACCAACGTACAATCATTGGAAAATAAAATAGATGAACTACGATCACGTATATCCTACCATTGGGAAAATATTTTTTTTTATATCTTATGTTTCACCGAGTCGTGGCTAAACAACGACATGAATAACATACATCTGGTGGGTTTCAAGCTTTTTCGGCAGGATAGGACAGAGGCCTCTGGTAAAGACAATGGGTGGCGGTCTATGTATATTTGTTAACAACAGCTGGTGCATGAAATCTAAGGAAGTCTCCAGGTTTTTCCCGCCTGAGGTAGAGTATCTCATGAAAAGCTGTAGAACACACTATTTACCAAGATAATTTTCCTCTATATTCTTCATAGCTGTCTATTTACCACCACAAACCGATGCGGGCACTAAGACTGCACTCAATGAGCTGTACACGGCCATCAGCAAACAGAAAAAGCTCACCCGGAGACGGAGCTCCTAGTGGCCAGAGACTTTAATGCAGGGAAACTTAAATCCATTTTACCTCATTTCTACCAGCATGTTAAATGTGCAACCAGAAGGAAAACAACTCTAGACCACCTTTACTCCACACACAGAGACGCGTACAAAGCTCTCCTTCACCCTCCATTTGGCAAATCAAACCATAAATCTATCCTCCTGATTCTTGCTTACAAGCAAAAAGTAATGCAGGAAGCACCAGTGACTCGATCAATAAGAAAGTAGTCAGATGAAGCAGATGCTAAGCTACAGGACTGTTTTGCTTGCACAGACTGTAATATGTTCCAGGATTCTCAGTCACTGGCTTCATCAATAAGTGTATTGATGACGTCGTCCCCACAGTGACCATACGTACATACCCCAACCAGAAGCCATGGATTACAAGCAACATCCACACTGAGATAAAGGGTAGAGCTGCCACTTTCAAGGAGCGGGACTCTAACCCGGAAGATTATAAGAAATTACGCTATGCCCTCCGACAAACCATCAAACAGGCAAAGCGTCAATACAGGACTAAGATTGAATCATACTACACCGGCTCCGACGCTCTCCGGCCAACTATTACAGACTACAAAGGTAAGCAAAGCCACAAGCTGCCCAGTGACACGAGCCTACCAGACGAGCTAAATTACTTCTATGCTCGCCTCGAGGCAAGTAACACTGAAACATGCATTAGAACATCAGCTGTTCCGGACGACTGTGTGATAACGCTCTCCGTAGCCAATGTGAGTAAGACCTTCAAACAGGTCAACATTCACAAGGCAACAGGGCCAGATGGAATACCAGGACGTGTACTCCGAACATGTGCTGACCAACTGGCAAATGTCTCACTGACATTTTCAACCTGTCCCTGACTGAGTCTGTAATACCAACATGTTTCAAGCAGACCACCATAGTCCCTATCCCTGTGCCCAAGAACACTAAGGTAACCTGCCTAAATGACAACCGACCCGTAGTACTCACGTCTCTAGTTCTGAAATGCTGGTCATGGCTCACATCAACACCATTATCTCAGAAACCTCAGACCCACTCCAATTTGCATACCACCTAAACAGATCCAAAGATGACGCAATCTCTATTGCACTCAACACTGCCCTTTCCCACCTGGACAAAAGGAATGCTATTCATTGACTACAGCTCAGCATTCAACATCATAGTGCCCTCAAAGCTCATCACTAAGCTAAGGACCCTGGGACTAAACACCTCCCTCTGTAACTGGATCCTGGACTTCCTAACGGGCCGCCCCCAGGTGGTGAGGGTAGGTAACAACACATCTGCCACGCTGATCATCAACATAGGGGTCCCTCATCGGTGCGTGCTCAGTCCCCTCCTGTACTCCTTGTTCACTCATGACTGCATGGCCAGGCACGACTCCAACACCCTCATCAAGTTTGCAGATGACAATAGTGGTAGGCCTGATCACTGACAACGATGAGACAGGCTATCGGGAGGTGGTCAGAGACCTGCCGTTTGGTGCCAGGACAACAACCTCTCCCTCAACATAATCAATGATGTGGACTACAGGAAAAGGAGAACAGAGTACACCCCCAATGTCATCGATGGGGTTGCAGTGGAGCAGGTTGAGAGCGTCAAGTTCCTTGGCGTCCACTTCCCCAACAAAACACACTAAGACAGTCATCAAGAGGGCACAACAAAACCAATTCCCGCTCAGGAGACTGAAAAGATTTGGCATGGGTCCTCAGATCCTCAAAAAGTTATACAGCTGCACCATTGAGATCATCCTGACAGGTTGTATCACTGCCTGGTATGGCAACTGCTCAGTCTCCGACCGCAAGGCAATACGGAGGGTAGAGCGTGTGGCCCAGTACATCACTGGGGCCCAGCTTCCTGCCATCCAGGACCTCTATACCTGGCGGTGTCAGAGAAAGGCCCTAAAAATTGTCAAGCACTCCAGCCATGCTAGTCATAGACCCTTCTCTTTGCTACCTCACACCTACGATACTGGAGCACCAAGTCTTGGTCCAAAAGGCTTCTTAACAGCTTCTACCCCGAGCCATAACACTCCTGCTGCTACTCTGTTTATTATCTATGCATAGTCACTTTAACTCTACCTACTTGTGCATATTACCTCAATTACCTTGACTAACCGGTACCCCCTGTATATAGCCTCGCTGTTGTTATTTTACTGCTGCTCTTTAATTATTTCGGAATTTTTATTTTCTATTTTCTACTTAACACTTATTTTCTCTTAACTTCTTAAAGCATTGTTGTTTAAGTGCTTGTAAGTAAGCATTTCACTGTAAGGCAAGGTCTACTACATCTGTTGTATTCGGCACATGTGACAAATACAATTTGATTTGATTTGATTTCGTTGAACTGATTGACCCTTCCTCAAGAAAAGGTGATCTGCCTGTGTGTGTGTGTTTCAATTACTTAAAGTGTTTCTCAGTTTTCTTGTATACACATTCATCTATGTGTTTGTTTGTTGTTTGCTGTTTGTTGTTTGTTTGTTTGTTGTTTGCCTCTGTATCTCCCTTCGTGTTTAGAGGCTGGTTTCAGGTTCTTACATGTAGTCGTTGTGGCGTGTGCGGGCAGGCTGCAGATCAGGGTAAGAGGCTGGTCAGCTTCTGCCTCCTCTGGCTCTGCTGGGGCCAGTTGCGCCCCCTGTCGTGGTACCCCCATGCTGGGCACCTGCAGCAGGGTTGTTTAATGTACAGATTCAATCAACAATAACATGGTAACATTGATTCAGATTGAGTGGTTGGTGACCACTGGTCTATCTTAAAATGATTCCTAGTCGATCACCAAACATTTCTGTAGAAAAGCCAACGACATGTGTCTTGCACTGTTTGGCGGTAGGTGCACTTGATTCGTGCCAGGTAGGTGTTTCCATTTTGAACCATTTCATTTGTCTGAAGGGACAAACTCTGCCTACCCGGTAGACCCAAAAAGCTAAATCAAGTGTGCCTAGTGCGCAGTCCAATCAAATTGCTTAACTCACCATGCCTGCAGCTTCCTAATCCACAGCTAAGTTTGATACTAGCCAACGTGAGATTTCACAACTTTTGAAACCATGACTAGAGAGAGACTGTCAAAGAATACAGCAAAGAGCTGCTGTTTTTATGAGTGAATTCATGTTTAAGTTTTTATTCAGAACTGTCAACACTGTTTTTATTCCAACACTTTTACAAAACATTAAACGCGCTTCTCACTTACAGTCGCGGTACAACAGGCACCTCAGCTGCAATTAATGAGTAGCTAATTGTATCGATAGGCCTGTGGTCTTATAATTAGCGGATCGTCGTGTCTATTTTTTTAATCAAGGAATATTTCACTTTCTCTGGCCGTAGGAAAAACATGAATTTAAGGCAGAAATAATGAGGTACGACTCAAGTTTCGCCATCAGGTGGAAGACGGTGTCCCCTCTGGTCAGTCTCACCGGAGAAAAGTAGAGAGGAGGGGCAGTGAGCGTCGGACCCAATGCCGCTCTCTCCCTTCTCTCCGCTGAGACCTACCATCAGATTCAGGTACCGTCAGTCCAGTAAAATAAAAAAGAGAATTATTTAAATGTATCCTCTTTGTGCCTCACAAGTTCACAACAACTGATCTATTTTGTTATCATAGCTTGAGTTTTTAAATATAATATGGTCTGAGAAGAACAATATTGACAGGCCAAGCACAGCCAATATGCTGCAATAATGTATTAGGCCTACTGCACGAACCTCATTCCTACAGACCTGTATTCATTAGGTTAATGTTGCATAGGATTACATGTTTAAAAAAAATATCTGAGTGGTACATCTCAGCTTGCATTTTGACTCCGAAAGTGATCTTGACTCAGAAAGTTTTGGTGACCAAATAAAGGGACAACTTAAACAACAACAACAACAACGACAAATATAGCTGGGAGCAGCAATGAACGGGTTTCAGACGATGACAGAAAGAACAAAAGATCAGTTGGATAACAAAGCAAGCACTCTCAACTATCTTCTTTATCTTTCGATCTTCCTTTTGTTAAATCAAGTTTGTTCTAGTGCTTTAGGTTGGTTATCTTTGAAAGCAGTTATCACTCTTAAAGTCATTACTTAATGTATTGAGTTTATATATAAATATGAGTAAGTCAAAAGTTTGGACACCTATTCATTCAAGGGGTTTTCTTTATTTTTTACAATTTTCTATATAGTAGAGTAATAGTGAAGACATCAATACTATGAAATAACACACATGGAATCATGTAGTAACCAAAAATTATAATCTATTTTATATTCTTCAAAGTAGCCACCCTTTGCCTTGATGACCGCTTTTGCACACTCTTGGCATTCTCTCAATCAGCTTCATGAGGAATGATTTTCCAACTGTCTTGATGGAGTTCCCACATATGGTCGAATGTGGTGTTATTTGGACTTATGGTAAATGAGAATACGCTTTTCAAAGGTTTTCCAAAATGTCCAAGATGGAGGAAAATCTATCCTGATGGACCTTATGGGTCCTTGAGGCAATTTTTTTCAGCATGAGACACCTACAGTGCCTTGCGAAAGTATTCGGCCCCCTTGAACTTTGCGACCTTTTGCCACATTTCAGGCTTCAAACATAAAGATATAAAACTGTATTTTTTTGTGAAGAATCAACAACAAGTGGGACACAATCATGAAGTGGAACGACGTTTGAAATATCCAATAAACTTTTTTAACAAATCAAAAACTGAAAAATTGGGCGTGCAAAATTATTCAGCCCCCTTAAGTTGCTGCGATTACAGCTGTAAGTCGCTTGGGGTATGTCTCTATCAGTTTTGCACATCGAGAGACTGAAATTCTTTCCCATTCCCCCTTGCAAAACAGCTCGAGCTCAGTGAGGTTGGATGGAGAGCATTTGTGAACAGCAGTTTTCAGTTCTTTCCACAGATTCTCGATTGGATTCAGGTCTGGACTTTGACTTGGCCATTCTAACACCTGGATATGGTTATTTTTGAACCATTCCATTGTAGATTTTGCTTTATGTTTTGGATCATTGTCTTGTTGGAAGACAAATCTCCGTCCCAGTCTCAGGTCTTTTGCAGACTCCATCAGGTTTTGTTCCAGAATGGTCCTGTATTTGGCTCCATCCATCTTCCCATCAATTTTAACCATCTTCCCTGTCCCTGCTGAAGAAAAGCAGGCCCAAACCATGATGATGCCACCACCATGTTTGACAGTGGGTATGGTGTGTTCAGGGTGATGAGCTGTGTTGCTTTTACGCCAAACATAACGTTTTGCATTGTTGCCAAAAAGTTTAATTTTGGTTTCATCTGACCAGAGCACCTTCTTCCACATGTTTGGTGTGTCTCCCAGGTGGCTTGTGGCAAACTTTAAACGACACTTTTTATGGATATCTTTAAGAAATGGCTTTCTTCTTGCCACTCTTCCATAAAGGCCAGATTTGTGCAATATACGACTGATTGTTGTCCTATGGACAGAGTCTCCCACCTCAGCTGTAGATCTCTGCAGTTCATCCAGAGTGATCATGGGCCTCTTGGCTGCATCTGTGATCAGTCTTCTCCTTGTATGTGAAATAGAGGGACGGCCAGGTCTTGGTAGATTTGCAGTGGTCTGATACTCCTTCCATTTCAATATTATCGCTTGCACAGTGCTCCTTGGGATGTTTAAAGCATGGGAAATCTTTTTGTATCCAAATGTGGCTTTAAACTTCTTCACAACAGTATCTCGGACCTGCCTGGTGTGTTCCTTGTTCTTCATGATGCTCTCTGCGCTTTTGACGGACCTCTGAGACTATCACAGTGCAGGTGCATTTATACGGAGACTTGATTACACACAGGTGGATTGTATTTATCATCATTAGTCATTTAGGTCAACATTGGATCATTCAGAGATCCTCACTAAACTTCTGGAGAGAGTTTGCTGCACTGAAAGTAAAGGGGCTGAATAATTTTGCACGCCCAATTTTTCAGTTTTTGATTTGTTAAAAAAGTTTGAAATATCCAATAAATGTCCTTCCACTTCATGATTGTGTCCCACTTGTTGTTGATTCTTCACAAAAAAATACAGTTTTATATCTTTATGTTTGAAGTCTGAAATGTGGCAAAAGGTCGCAAAGTTCAAGGGGGCCGAATACTTTCGCAAGGCACTGTACATAGAACGTTTCACGTCTCTAGGTCAAACAGGGCCGATATGAAGGTTTATGTGAGACTGCTTGTAAAAACGCCCCCTATAGGCCAATTGGTGCCAATATTTTTGACCAAGTTACTCATGACCTCTAGGTTCTGTGTGCCAAATTAGAAAAAAAGTTACCAATCTTAAGTTACTTGACCATGTCAAGAAAACAATTATAATTCAGAGAATAACAATGGCTTTGCTGTGAACCCATAAAAAGCACAAACCTGTAGCAGGTTCTGGGTCTGGTTCTCAACTGCAGGGACGGTTCGCTCCCTCCTCCATTTGATGAGAGCCACTCGATCCTTGATGGACTTTCCTACGATCTTCACATCGCTGTCCAGGAAGAAGCCTGAATCTACCTATAACAGAGAGGTTATTACCAATGCTGCGTTCATAACATCTCATAAATACCAGCATACGACTGGGGAAAATCCACTTGAACGCCCCTCCAACTGGTAATTACTAGAGGGAAACTTGTCCATCATCTCTCTCCGACTTCTCTCACATGCTGATGTCACAACTCTGATGTCACATACTAAGGAAATGACACCACACAGACCCCAGCCACGATTTGTTCACTTCCTTGCCGTCAGGCAGATGGTATCGGAGCATGAGGTCTGATATAAACTGTCTCTGATCCTGTTGGTGTCTAAAATCCATCAGACTGCTGAACACTTGAACTGGACTGAACACCTGTAGCACACATGCACTCACTCACACTCCTCCCCCCCACACACACCCACACACAAATGTACATTCATGTTACGCACACATCACTGCTGCTAGCATTATGATTGCTAAATGCCGCATAGTTAAAAAACCTGCCCCCCAAACCCCTCTTCCCCAAAACATGTGTAAATATTAGACTATAAATTGTATTATACTTATGCTACTATTTGTATTCTTATATTTTATTGTTTCTTATTGCTGTTGCATTGTAAAGAAGGAACCTGCAAGTAAGCCTTTCGTTGGACAGTGTATAACATGTATATCCCATACATCTGACTAATAAAACTTGAAACTTAAAATGACCTCGATAACAGAATTTTCGGCAGTTAAATGCTACAAAAAAAATATTATTTATAAAAAACAATAAAATATGGTTTTCGACCACTATAATTTGTTTACGAGGATGATCTGTACTTTTACTTTATGATTGCTGCAGCTTGTTTGCCATTAGCCAATTGGCGTTCTCAATGAGTTGAAAGCACGTAAATGCACACAACTCGTTGTTCTAATTTTACAAGTAGTATTGTCAGAGTTTCCAACTTTTTATGAATGCAGCATAAACAAACCAGGAAGAAGCCTGACTCCACCGACAGAAAAGAGGTTATCCTCAGAAATACTCTAAGGACGAGATGCTAATCCAGTTCTTTTCAATTAGCAGTGCAGTGCATTCTGGGTCAAGGGGAGCACTCCTTCAAGGAGAAAATGGGAGTCAATTGGGCACTAGCTCAACATCCCAAGAATAGCATGAATTACATGAACAAGACGCACAATATTACAGATATTTTCCGAGATGTGAGACTATTAAGTTCTCCGTAATATTTTACTGCTTTGAAATCGTGACATTACATGCTTTCGAGTAAAAAAAATAAGTTTCTCGACTCATACCCTGACTTTCTAGAAGGGAGTGTGTGAGAAATGGCCTAGCAACCATGTGATACAGCATGACAATGTCAATGTGATTGGTCAAGAAAGCTCAGAGCGTTAGGTATTTCTCTATTAATCTTTCCTACAATTTAGGGTCTTTCAGTAGATTGTCTTTGTTATCACAAAAAAAAAACAGACGGAGCCCTGACTTCACCCACAGCAGACTGGACAGAACAAGGAAGGACAGAGGTTATCACAAAGAACCCTGACTCCATTAACAGTAGACAGGACAGGACAGGACAGGCAGAGCAGGAATGGATAGAGGTTATCACTAAGAACCCTGACTCCATCTGCAGTAGACAGGACCGTACAGACAGGACAGAACAAGGAAGGACAGAGGTTATCACAAAGAACCCTGACTCCATTAACAGTAGACAGGACAGGACAGAGGTTATCACAAAGAACCCTAACTCCATTAACAGTAGACAGGAAAGGGCAAACAGGACTGGACAGGACAGGATAGTGCAGACAGAATAGAGATTATCACTAAGAACCCTGACTCCATCTGCAGTAGACAGGACAGTGCAGACAGAGCAGGAAAGGATAGAGGTTATCACTAAGAACCCTGACTCCATCTACAGTACAGTAGACAGGACAGGACAGACAGGACAGAACAAGGAAGGACAGAGGTTATCACAAAGAACCCTGACTCCATCTACAGTAGACAGGACAGCAAAGCAGAGGTGTTATCACCAGACTTGAGCTAACGTGGAAATATGAATTGATCAGACAGCACTTTAGGGACATCAGCTGTCCCTATCTTTGTATCACAGTCGCCCAACGAGATAAAAGCTTGCCCCTCCTTAGCCCACAGCTCTCTGATGGGCCACAGGGTCGGGCAGGGTCTACCAGATTGACTGGTTTAAATCAATACCTTCCTGGATGATACTGGCCCGACCACAAGACCAATTAGAGTTTACTGATTACATGATGGGTAATTATATCAGGACTGGCTTGTGGAGATGATTTTTTTTACTGTCCAGGAATGGACTGTAACACGATATCAAGTCTTTCAGCGTGTTTGAGGAAGATCAGTTTAATCACATGACTTGTTATATGGGATTAGATGTTATTTGTAGATATGTGATTCTGTGCAGTCTGACTGTAATCTCAAAAACACACTATTTCATGACTATTACCAATTGCACAGCAGGCCCTAGCCCCCAGAGGCATGTTGGGAGATGTAGTCTGTACAGACAAGGCCGTAACTACATGTGAGGACGCTGAGATCCGGACTACAGTCATTTTTATCTAATTTGAAAAAACGAATAATAAATAAATATAAATAATAAAATATAGATTTTGTACACAATAAAGGAAATCAATTACGGGTCAACATCTAAATATTGCTCCCCGCGTTGATCAAAGCTCAGAACACTTATATTCTTGGAATGATGAACAGTGGTTTGTTAGTTATGTTCGCCCGCATCCCCCGGATTTGCCTTTTTAGCAGCACATTCACCACTCTCTGAAATGGGTAACTCTGCCCTCTTGCGACACAGGACGTGAAACGAATGAGAAACGAACTACCCCATCTCAGAGTCGGCTTAAAAAACTCAATTAGAGATGCTGCTGACAGTGTGTTTGCAAGATTCTGTAAAAAAAAAAAAAGGTAATTTTCCAACCACCCGCGACTCCTGCCAGGTCTACAGACATACCCCAAACAAACAAAAAATGGACTCTCGGAGAATGAGTGCACAACTGGTAAATAGTCGCTTATTGATATGTCAGTCAGTCAGGTGGCTAGCTACTGGCAGAGACTTGTACAGTAACGTTGAAGGTTTTGGCTAGTAGGCTATTATTATTAGTATTCTAATTTTTTATTTCACCTTTATTTAACCAGGTAGGCCAGTTGAGAATAAGTTCTCGTTTACAAATGCGACCTGGCCAAGATAAAGCAAAGCAGTGTGACAAAAATAACAACACAGAGTTACACATAAACAAACATACAGTCAATAACACAATAGAAAGATCTATGTACAGTGTGAGCAAATGTAGAAGAGTAGGGATGTGAGGCAATAAATTGGCCATAGAGGTGAAATAATTACAATTTAGCATTAACACTGGAGTGATAGATGTGCAGATGATGATGTGCAAGTAGAGATACTAGGGTGCAAAAGAGCAAGAGGATAAATACCAATATGGGGATGAGGTAGTTGGGTGTGCTATTTACAGATTGGCTGTGTACAGGTACAGTGATCGGTAAGCTGCTCTGACAGCTGATGCTTAAAGGTAGAGAGGGAGATATAAGGTTCCAGCTTCAGTGATTTTTGCAATTCGTTCCAGTCATTGGCAGCAGAGAACTGGAAGGAAAGGCGGCGAAAGGAAGTGCTGGCTTTGGGGATGACCAGTGAAATATACCTGCTGGAGTGTGTGCTACGGGTGGGTGACCAGTGAGCTGAGATAAGGCGGGGCTTTACCTAGCAAAGACTTATAGATGACCTGGGGCCAGTGGGTTTGGCAACGAATATGTAGTGAGGCCAGCCAACGAGAGCATACAGGTCGCAGTGGTGGGTAGAATATGGGGCTTTGGTGACAAAACAGACGGCACTGTGATAGACTACATCCAGTTTGCTGAGTAGAGTGTTGGAGGCTATTTTGTAAATGACATCGCCGAAGTCAAGGATCGGTAGGATAGTCAGTTTTACAAGGGTATGTTTGGCAGCATGAGTGATGGAGGCTTTGTTGCGAAATAGGAAGATGATTTTAGATGTAATTTTGGATTGGAGATGCTAAATGTGAGTCTGGAAGGAGAGTTTACAGTCTAACCAGACACCTAGGTATTTGTAGTTGTCCACATATTCTAAGTTACAACTTTCCAGAGTAGTGATGCTAGTCGGATGGGTGGGTGCAGGCAACAATCGGTTGAAGAATATTGAAATGGAAGGAGTATCAGACCACTGCAAATCTACCAAGACCTGGCCGTCCCTCTAAACTTTCAGCTCATACAAGGAGAAGACTGATCAGAGATGCAGCCAAGAGGCCCATGATCACTCTGGATGAACTGCAGAGATCTACAGCTGAGGTGGGAGACTCTGTCCATAGGACAACAATCAGTCGTATATTGCACAAATCTGGCCTTTATGGAAGAGTGGCAAGAAGAAAGCCATTTCTTAAAGATATCCATAAAAAGTGTTGTTTAAAGTTTGCCACAAGCCACCTGGGAGACACACCAAACATGTGGAAGAAGGTGCTCTGTTCAGATGAAACCAAAATTGAACTTTTTGGCAACAATGCAAAACGTTATGTTTGGCGTAAAAGCAACACAGCTGAACACACCATCCCCACTGTCAAACATGGTGGTGGCAGCATCATGGTTTGGGCCTGCTTTTCTTCAGCAGGGACAGGGAAGATGGTTAAAATTGATGGGAAGATGGATGGAGCCAAATACAGGACCATTCTGGAACAAAACCTGATGGAGTCTGCAAAAGACCTGAGACTGGGACGGAGATTTGTCTTCCAACAAGACAATGATCCAAAACATAAAGCAAAATCTACAATGGAATGGTTCAAAAATAAACATATCCAGGTGTTAGAATGGCCAAGTCAAAGTCCAGAAGTCAAAATCCAGACCTGAATCCAATCGAGAATCTGTGGAAAGAACTGAAAACTGCTGTTCACAAATGCTCTCCATCCAACCTCACTGAGCTTGAGCTGTTTTGCAAGGAGGAATGGGAAAAAATGTCGGTCTCTCGATGTGCAAAACTGATTGAGACATACCCCAAGCGACTTACAGCTGTAATCGCAGCAAAAGGTGGCGCTACAAAGTATTAACTTAAGGGGGCTGAATAATTTTGCACGCCCAATTTTTCAGTTTTTGATTTGTTAAAAAAGTTTGAAATATCCAATAAATGTTGTTCCACTTCATGATTGTGTCCCACTTGTTGTTGATTCCTCACAAAAAAATACAGTTTTATATCTTCATGTTTGAAGCCTGAAATGTGGCAAAAGGTCGCAAAGTTCAAGGGGGCCGAATACTTTCGCAAGGCACTGTATATACAGAGAAAAGAGTCAGCCCAAGAATTTAACCCTGTGGCACCCCCATAGAGACTGCCAGAGGTCCGGACAACAGGCCCTCCGATTTGCCACACTGAACTCTATCTGAGAAGGAGTTGGTGAACCAGATGAGGCAGTCATTTGAGAAACCAAGGCTATTGAGTCTGCCAATAAAAATGTGGTGATTGACAGAGTCGAAAGCCTTGGCCAAGTTGATGAAGACGGCTGCACAGCACTGTCTTTTATCGATGGCGGTTATGATATCATTTAGGACCTTGAGCGTGGCTGAGGTGCACCCATGACCAGCTCAGAAACCAGATTGCATAGTGGAGAAGGTACGTTGGAATTCAAAATGGTCTGTGATCTGTTTGTTAACTTGGCTTTCAAAGATTTTAGAAAGGCAGGGCAGGATGGATATAGGTCTTTAACAGTTTGGGTCTAGAGTGTCTCTCCATTTGAATAGGGGGATGACCACGGCAGCTTTCCAATCTTTGGGGATCTCAGACGATACGAAAGAGAGGTTGAACAGGCTAGTAATAGGGGTTGCAACAATTTTGGCGGATAATTTTAGAAAGAGAGGGTCCAGATTGTCTAGCCCAGCTGATTTGTAGTGATCCAGATTTTGCAGCTCTTTCAGAACATCAGGTGTCTGGATTTGGGTGAAGGAGAAATTAGGGGAGGCTTGGGCAAGTTGCTGCAGAGGTGTGCTGAGCTGTTGGCCGGGCTAGGGATAGCCAGGTGGAAAACATGGCCAGCCGTGGAAAAATGCTTATTGAAATGATTGATTATCGTTATGGAATTAGTGCTACAGGATGCAAATTTCTGTTTGAAAAAGCTAGCCTTAGCTTTCCTAACTGACTGAGTATATTGGTTCCTGACTTTGCATATCACGGGGGCTATTCGATGCTAATGCAGAACACCACAGGATGTTTTTGTGCTGGTCAAGCGCAGTCAAGTCTAGGGTGAACCAAGGGCTATACCTGTTCTTAGTTCTACTTTTTTGAACGGGGCATGCTTATTTAAGATGGTGAGGAAAGCACTTTTAAAGAGCAACCAGGCATCCTCAACTTATGGGATGAGGTCAATATCCTTCCAGGATACCTGGGCCATTTCAATTAGAAAGGCCTGCTCGCTGAAAAGTAGAAGCTCGAATTGTTTGAGCACAGACCTGGATCGTATGACAGAACTCTGCAGGCTATCTCTGCAGTAAATTGCAACTCCGCCCCCTTTGGCAGTTCTATCTTGTCGGAAGATGTTATAGTTAGGGATGGAAATTTCAGGATTTTTGGTGGCCTTCCTAAGCCATGATTCAGACACGGCTAGGACATCAGGGTTGGCGGAGTGTGCTAAAGCAGTGAATAAAACAAACTTAGGGAGGAGGCTTCTGATGTTTACATGCATGAAACCAAGGCTTTTACGGTTACAGAAGTCAACAAATGAGAGCGCCTGGGGAATGGGAGTGGTGCTGGGGGGCTGCAGGGCCTGGGTTAACCTCTACATCACCAGAGGAACAGAGGAGGACTAGGATAAGGGTACGGCTAAAGGATATAAGAACTGGTCGTCTAGTGCGCTCGGAACAGAGAGTAAAATGAGCAGATTTCTGGCCGTGGAAGAATAGATTCAAGGCATAATGTACAGACAAGGGTATGGTAGGATGTGAGTACAGTGGAGGTAAACCTATTACTTAGCCAACTAGAATAATGAAGTAAGAAGCTAATGTTAAAAGGAGCCTACTTCCGCAGGAGCAAACAATAAGGTATTAAGTTCTCATAATAACTTTGCTTTACAGAGAGTCGGCTACTGAGACAGACAGTGATGTGGCACTCAGTGGTGAGGCTGAGGCAGGCTGCAATGCATTCAGGAGGAAGTAGAGGAGACAGAGAGAGCGTGCGGAAGCAAGCAGAGGGAGGGGTTAGTACAGTAGGTCACAAACTTGGCGTCATGGCCCCATGTGGAGTCCCGTAAGAAAATTGGTACTAATCTTATCAAACAAGTTAGGAACTGAAAGAAAAGAAGACATGTTTCAATATGAACATCTCCACATGGCCTATCTTCCCTATAGACCTGCATAAAAATGCAATCAATACAGTTCTAAAAATGTCATTCGTTTTCGTTTTTATCTGTGGTTGTTCGTCTTATCTCAATCGCCCACTGGAGTCTATAGTTTACCCATTACCCACCTTTTTACCACAACATCACTGATAGTAAAATATAATCGTAAGAAATATTGTAATAATTCATGTGAATGTGATAATACGATCATCTGTGTGCCCCATTGATGTCTGTTTGTGTGGAGCTTGATTATTAATGCCTAGGAATACAAATGTGAACGCTGTGTAATTGGAGAAAATAACTATCTATGTAAAGAGTTGATGATCCATTTCATCATTACAACTGATTGAACAGTTGCTGATGCTTGGTGTCAGTGTGAATCATTTCTCATATTTCCCCCCCCCCCTTTCGGGGGTATAACATTACAATTGTATAGCTAATAGGCTACGTGTTTGTATACTGAGCAAAAATATAAACACAACGTGAAACAATTTCTAAGATTTAACTGAGTTACAGTTCATATGAGGAAATCAGTCAATTGGAATATATTAATTAGGCCCAAAAATATGGATTTCACACGACTGGCAATACAGATCTATTGGTCACAGATACCTTATAAGAAACGGGCCTCATGTACTTGTCACAGATATCTTAGAATCAATGGGCCTCATGTACTTGTCACAGATACCTTTTAAGAAACGGGCCTCATGTACTTATAACAGTGTTTCTGTGCATTCATATTGCCATCAATAAAATGCAATTGTGTTCATTGTCCATAGCTTATAACCCCACCACCATGGGGCACTCTGTTCACAACATTGACATGAGCAAACCACTCCCCCACACAACGCCATACACATGGGTCTGCGGTTGTGAGGCTGTTGTGAGGCTGTTTGGACTCTAAAACGATGTTGGAGGCGGCTTATGGTAGTTAAATTAACATAAAATTATCTGACAACAGCTCTGGTGGACCTTCCTGCAGTCAGCATGCCAATTGCACGCTCCCTCAAAACTTGAGACATCTGTGGCATTGCGTTGTGTGACAAAACTGCACATTTTAGAGTGGCTTATTATTGTGCCCAGAACAAAGTGCACCTGTGTAATGATCATTCTGTTTAATCAGCTTCTTGATAGGCAACACCTGTCTTGGCAAAGGAGAAATGCTAACTAACACGAATGTAAACAAATTTGTGCACAAAGTTCGAGAGAAATAAGCTTTTTTTTTGCGTTTCAGCTCATGAAACATGGGACCAACACTTTACATGTTGTGTTTATATTATTGTTCAGTGTAGATCAATTGAGGTGAATGAACCTACAACAGCCAAGGTGATAATGGCTGGGTTAATTTTTTCTTGTTTTTGCTGTTCTCCAAATATATATATATATATATATATATATATATATATATATATATATATATATATAAATATAAGCAACTATGTCCTCTAGACTCTAGACTATATATATATATATATATATATAGTCTAGAGGACAGAGTTGCTTTCCATGAGGATGCCACATGGCTAGATTAAAGTAAAATGCTACATTTCACTCGTCATAAAACAAAAAATGTATTAAGGCTCATCAAATAAATGGTATCTAGGGGACAGTCATATAATTTCTCACTCTATAACATAAATATGATACTCTGCAACTAGTACTGCAAATACACCAACAGTGTCTGAAAAACAGATCTGAGCCATGATAATGTGAACCCTGCTCACCACAGCCATTTAGAGTCTCTACATATGGCTCTGCTATAGACGTCTTCACGGGTCCAAACAGTTGGATCCGAAATGGATCCGTGGCTTTCCTACCTGACCCGATATGATTAAATCAATACTTGCTTATTAAAGATAAGCATTATATTGTTAGATTATAGGAGTAACATTGGTAGTCCTAAAACATTCTTTGTCACATATCAATCATATCAAGCTAAAACGGTCATATTAAATTCAACTTTCGGCGTCCGAGGGAACGTAGGTGCTCACTGAACTTCATAGGCCTGCAGCTATAGCCTAATAATAGCCACACCACACCAAACCTTCACAAAGGTTTCTAAACTTCATAGGGGTATTATCAAAAGTAAGTCAAGTCGGTGTTTATAGGGTGAACACTAGGATTAGCCTACAGTTGGAACTTAATTTAGCCAACGAAAATGTCTCAACAGAATTAAACAAAACACTTTTTGCATACTTAAAGAACTGGTTTAGATTAGGATAAATAGGCTTACAATAATAATAATAATGATATATAATAATAATAAGGATAATAAAGATAATAAATACGAAAATAAATTAAAAGTTAGAAAATTGCATCAAACCTGAATAGCGACCTGTCCGTTTCCTTTCTCAGGTTCTTTTCACTGTACGAAATCTTTCCCCTCTAACGTTCGCTTTACTTCAATGAAAAATGCCTCCATCTTCGCAATCAACAGCAGCCTAGGCCAAGGCTAATCTCTCTTGCTCTCTCTCTCTCCTCAGCAACATACGTACAAGAGGTGAGCGGCCGGAATAAGTTTCAGCTGGACCTGGCCGGCATAAGCTATGTTTTAAGTTGCAATGGGAGTGACACAGATAACAAGCTTGCACAGTTTTCTCATCACCTCACTGATTAAATTACTATAGGACGGGTCTAATCGGGTCCAGTTGATAAATCAATTTTAATTGCACATACCCGAGTCCTGTTGCAATTATATCAGACCCGACCTAGATCCGAGACAAAGGTTCGAATTTTGGACTTCGAACCCATTTGGGCCCCGGGTCAGATCTCGGAATTTCGGGTCTGGTGGACCCATGAAGACTTTTACTCTGCTACTCACCATCTCCTGGGCCACGCCCTCTGGGGTCTCTTTCTCCAGGTCAAAGGTGAACTCGATGGCACCACTGTCTTTGTACTTCCCCTTCAGCTTCTTGGGGTCCTCCACCCACACCTTCAGGGCGATGGAACTCTTTTTCCCATCGTCCTCTTCGGCCAGCTCCACCCTCACGCCTGTGTCCTCCGCAAAGAAGGCATGGTTCAAGAGGTCCTTTATGCTGTACCTGTAGACAACAAACATACAGTAAAGTATACACACGCACGTTCTCTCACACACGACGCCGCCGCTGTGGAACGGTTATGGTGTCACTCAGAATGACTGATCCGAAACGTCAGTACACATAGGAACATCAACAGTGCAGGATCTTAATTTGAGCCAGTCCGCTTCAGCAGGACAATAGTCCCGCAGCAACAGGAAATGTGAATTATTATTTTGGACCTGAATGCCTAAACATTCAGAAGATGGAGGTGCTCAAAGTTGACCCATTTTGCATACCCCACCATACTATGAGACATCCATGTCTTCATCACTGGAAAGATAAATGGTTGAGATTGATATCGTTTAAAAGCTTACAAACAGGGTTGTCAAACAATTTTCAAGTTTTTTGAAATAAATCACTATATGTTTTTATCCTGCCATTTTGTACCTTTAACGTCAATTATCTAAACTCAGATTTGTTTTCATATTCGCATATGCTGTAGCTTAGACTCTCTTTACACCATCATACGTTTTGTGCCCACCATCGGTTGGAGAAAATAAAAATAGGAGTTTCACGCATTTGTTGATAATTGACATTAAAGATTAAAACATGTCATAATTGAATTAACAAATTTTTTTTTTTCAAGAAATAATATAATTTGACAATCCTGTTTGTAAGCTTTCAAATGATATCAATCTCAACCGTTAATCTTTTCCAGTAATGATGACATGGATGTCTCATAGCATGGTGGGTTAGGCAAAATGCCTCAACTTTGAGCACCTTCATCTCTTGAATGTTTTGGCATTCAGGTCCAAAAAGTCACTTTCTGAGTACTCCTACAACAGGCAAATATGTATGGAAGGTTTTATTCAAATCAAAAGGGGTGCTGCCAAAAAAAGTGACTGAATTTAAATGGATTTACCCATGTGTGTTGTGTGTATGTGTTGGTTGTGACCATTTAATGCCCTCTAACTGCTCAGTACTTTACCCGCACACTTTACTTTACAGATGGACTTGACTTGGTCCACTTACCTCTCTTCCCGCCGATGGCAGATACACTCCCCGATGATCTCCTTAATCTCTGGGTCACTGATCTTATCATAGCTGGCAGGCTTCACCCCCTGGAGATGCCAGACACAGAGAACGACAATATGCAGGATGGGAAGTATATTCTACGTGATATCTCACACAGTATGACGTAAGAAGAATGTCATGGGATATATTACACATTCGCACACTGACACTCACAGACAGAAAAACAAAAACAATCTTCCTGAGGACAAATATAAAATATATTTGATTATTTGGATCCCCAGGTGTGACAGCTACTGGTCCTGGAGTCCACAAATACCATTTCTCACACAGTCTTGCACTGAGTCAGCGTGTCACAAAAATAACACACAGAGTGTGTGACCTTCGTTTCTTTGCGACAGGAGTAAGACGGCTAACAAATGTCCCACTCCATTAAGAACAGACTCCCCGTGGTGACGTGTCGTCTACTCCACTCCAATGAGAAGTGATGAGCCGCCTCAGCTGCCGTTACTCTACTCTAGAGAGGAATGTTGTGGCAGGAAGCTAGCTCCCTGTGAAGAAATGAATGGGCTACGTCCCAAAAGGCACCTTATTCCCTATGCAGTGCACTACTTTTGACCAAAAGCCAATCAAAAGTGGTGCACTTTAGGGAATAAGGTGCATTTTGAAATACAGACATGGTCTCCATAAGTCATAAACACCTTATTTATCCTTGTTGAAAGAACGGCAAACTATTTCTGAAAATGTGATGATTCACTTCCTTTTAAACCTCTGCACCGTACATTCCTCTGGGTTGTTGTTGTACTTCAAAAAGCACACTGCAACAATTATATTTTTTTTAAAGCAGCAGAGAGAGAATTTTGATCATTTCGTTTGGTATTTTACTTTAACTAATTTGAGTGACTGTATCTGTGCTTTTGTAGGTTTTTACTGTAAGCGTAGCATCTCTTATCACTGTGGTAACTTTTTGGACTAAATACTGAATATAGATCTTCATGGCTTTGCTGTTTGTGCTCGTAAGTAAACATCGGCGATCGCGATGAGATGGGTGACTTAGTGCTGGTGGAAAAACATAGGCGCCAGCACGGTGTGGGTGAGAGACAGTATTGTGCTGGACTCGCTAAACTCACGCTGGTGACTTTGCGGTAGATCTGAGCGGCGTTCTGGCACTCGGAGTAAGGGTATTCTGAGGTGGCCATCTCCAACATACACATGCCAAAGGCATAGACGTCCACCGCCTCGTCATAGTGCTCCTCATACATCTCAGGGGCCATAAACTCCGGGGTGCCTGGGAGGACAGAGGTCAGCGAAGAAGGCAAACGCAAACATCAAAGGTCACAAGAGTTACAGGGCTCCTCTTGAAAGAAACAAGGTTATCTCCCTAACACAGTGACACACACTCACACAAATATGATAAACATGCTAAGCTATCTCACATACTGTATACCCATCCAAAAGAGGATCAATGAATTCAGAAACAGCCTTTCGGGTCTCAAGTGGAGTCAAGGCTAAAGTACTGTCACAATCCATTAAATGCATAGTTACATTATAGATTCCATACCCTTTTACAGATGATTTGTTTACGACCCTTCCAAGCAGAGCATGAAAGAGCATGTGTAATTCCTCACCAATGACACTCTTGGCAAAGGAGGCCCTCTTGAGGGTAGCCAATCCCAGGTCCCCGATCTTAACGGAGCCGGTGGGGCCGGTGATGAAGATGTTGTCACACTTCAGGTCCCTGTGGATGATGGGAGGGTCCCTGGTGTGGAGGAAGTGGAGCCCCTTCAGGATCTGTCTACACCAGCTCCTCAGAACCTTAGGCTTCATCACCTTAAACCGCTTCAGATACCTGGAGGACAGTGGCGGTCGGAGCCATTTAAGATGAGGGAGGATGAATATTTATTTTTTTAGGAGCATGGCCTTATTTCTATTATAGCATACTGGATGACTGTCATTCATATTCCATTCACCCAGCTCAATGTATCCTAGATAGGTTTAGGCTACTGCATAACACTCAAATTTTCCCTGTACCCATCATGAGGTTTCTACAACCTATCATATGAATGAAAGTTTACAGCGTAAGTGCACAGGTCGAAATAATTTTGAGTAATCAAGGTGACAAACAGTGACACATTCAATAGCGCCTTGCACACTCTTGCCTGCATCTAGCTGATCTAGGGTGTAATCATTAATCCAACAGTTGCAAATTAGTTTCTATTGGACAAAAAAAAGGTATGTTTGTCCCCGTATCGTTACGTTTTTTTTCTGTTTAAGAAAAGTTTTTCAACAGAATCGGCAGAATGAATACACCCATGATCACACGCAAACAGTTCACTTTCACAGCAGCCACATAAAAACAGCACGATCACTTTGCTCATTGTATAAATAATTCCTTCTTGCAACTATCTACGTGCTCTCCTCCTCTCACCTTTTCCCTTCGCTTGTGGACTTCAGTACACATCAGCTGTCTGTGACGAGGCAAAAAAAACTTTCCAAGCCAAACCTTCATATTATGACCCCTAACCACTACACACAGTCTACATCGCTGTAACATCATACTAGAACTACTAGAACTAATGCATTAGTAAACCCGCTACAATCATGCAGTACAGTCAGAAAGCAGCTTGGTAGTTACACCGGTGGGCCCGGTGGCAAAATAATTCATAAAACCAAAAGCTTACCTTGACTTGAAAGAGATCCAGTGTTGGATAGCCATAGCCAGCTAGCTAACATAACATCTGTTTGAGCCGGGTATTTGAGTAGGCTAAACTAGCTATCTGTGTTTCCCAGCTAAGTGAACGTTAAAAAATAAAACTAAATACAGCTCTCTCTCCCCTTCTCAATGCTCTCTCTGTCAAAACTGTTAAACTGTTATCTTTCTCTCTCTTTAAGTCAACTATTCACCACATGGTATGCACCGAAGTGCTAGCTAGCTGTAGCTTATGCTTTCAGTACTAGATTCATTCTCTGATCTTTTGATTGAGTGGTCAACATGTCAGTTCATGCTGCAGGAGCTCTGATAGGTTGGAGGACAGTTTTTTCTAAAAATGTTTTAGACTAAATTTTAAAATGTTTGACTATTTTGATTTTATAAAATTCACTGAGGATGGTCCTCCCCTTTCTCCTCTGAAGATGAAGAGCAGACCATCAGCAGCAGCAGCATCATAATTGTCATCATCGCCATCATCATGACCACTACCATTACAATCCATCTGATGAGAACAATGATCATTTAACTATTAGTTTGCCCAATTAAGTTGTCAAACTGTGGATGAACTAATTTATACAATGAAAACTTTCCACTGACACCAGTGGAATTTCCCCTTTTGGGAAGTTACTATTTTTCATTTCATAAGAACAGTTTAGGAGGTTTTACCTGACCTTGTTTAATGTTAAGCACAGCAGTGTTGTGTGATAGGGAGAGCGGGAGGGAGGATGCTGCTGGTTGTGTTTGTCTCACGTTTTTAGTGTCCCTGAGGTCATGAGCTCTGTCACCAGAACGATGCACTTCCTCCCTTTGACCGGTGACTCCCAGAAGTCGTAGAAACGCACAATGTTGGGGTGCTGAAGACCCTTCAACATCTCTGCCTCCTCCTTAAACCTCTGGCGCTCCGCTTTGGTCAGCTTGCGGTCCTATGAGAAGAAAGGGGAGGCAATGAGATTATTCCAGTGTCTCGACAGTTATGTGATTGGTCTAGAAACCCATGAATGTACTGTAGGACTCCGATGGGCCATGTTTGGGAGTAATGCTATGAATTTCCCCCTAGGATTTTTTTTTGTTGTTCAGCAGCGGTGGCAAAGGTAGCTGTTTCCATAACACAAGTTATAAACTTCCTTCAAACTGCATACCATAACAATGGTATCCATGAGTTCATATGACTATGGGTAAGTAGAAAAAGGGCTTAATTGCCGAAGTGTGTCTCGGCAGGAATGTATATATATATATTTATGATTCAAGGTGAACATTCTTTATTACTGCCATCTGGAAATCTGTAACACTATATGCACACCAAAAATGTATGACACCTTTTAGAGCGGTGTAAACGATTTAGCAGCGGTCGGCCACCGCTGCAAAATGAATATAGGGAAAAGACTGGGATTGAACACAAGTGTGATATATAGGAAAGCGTTGGGATGGGAATCATTCTTCTCTTAACAGCCATGTATAAAACCGTGCAGTGTGATCTGGACATGATGCCATAGGTGATGTCTTCCAATGAAAGCACGATGTTCAGTAAAGATGTCTATTCTAAGAGTCTTGCTTTCTTACAAAGGTGTTGTGAAGCAGATATAGACTCTATACTAAGAATGAGGATGCCTTCCACAGCTGTAGGGAGGAGAGGCTGAATGTAACACCTGTGTCTTTGGGTATACAGCCTCTGGGTGATGGAGTTTACTGTGGATCAATATTTTGGCCATCTTCTTCTCTTTAAATAGTGAAACAGCTGACAGTAAAGATCCTCTACATCTCTGTTCCACTCAGGACAGTCTGGCAGAAACCTTAGACAACCCCGGCCTGGGCGCACACACACACACACACACACACACACGCACACAGGAATACACTACAGTCACAGCCTTGAATCATGAGACCCACAAAACGAAAGATGAACCCAAAATCTTTTCTGTAACAAGATTCATACTCCTACATACATATACAAACACATATAAACTCTTCACACTATGTACAGTATACAGACAGTATAAACACCTGTGCACTGTGTACATGACCCAAATGACCATTAAACAGTGATGGAGAAGAGGGGACCGCAAGCATACAGCAATGAGATACCGTGGCTACAGTACACACAACCAAATACCCACTGAGACTCAGAGAGAAGCGTCAAAGGGACGCAAAGAGATGCAACAATACTGAGATACTGAGTGGCAAAGACACACACACACACACGCACTTTTTCTTCTGGGAAGCGTGTGCATATAGTGTTACAGATTTCCAGATGGCAGTAATAAAGAATGTTCACATAATGTCCATTCATCAGCATGGATTATTGGAGGAAGGTGCAGAGTCGTATTTCACCTAAAGCCCATAGCGACCTAAGCTGCCGTTTATATCCGTATATCTAACATGTCGGTAAACAGATGCTAGCCTAGTAAGCATGTCCTTAATTGCCCATACTGTTTCCTATACAACACAATTTTCAGGATCCTATTCTGGAAGGAGGTTAACTGGGGAGTGGGAATTGCTCGGAGCTATCTAAGGATCATGTGGCAGTCTATGGATTTTTTTCCCCCCCAGGCAGGGCGTGGCAGTTACAGCATCTGCCTGCCTTACTGAGCTTTGTCATTGCGAAAGAAGACAGAGAAGCTATATTAGCACTCTGCTCTAATGGAATGGGTGAGACCCAGCATGACAGCAATGAGCTATGATATAAGACGCATAGCTTTACTGTCCCCGATACACAGCAAGCCATAGCCGATCACTGCTTATCCCTAACTGACCCGCACAGGCGCACACTCCCTCATTCCCTCTCCCTTTTTCCCGCTCTCTCTCTCTCTTTCTGTCTCCCTCTCTCTCTCTCTCGCTGCAGAAGGGAGCGCTTGCATCAGCAGGTTTAGCCTCTCCAGACAGATCTGCCCAGTAACGCCCCAGGGGATAGGCTGTCGTTTAGTTTAGTATGCTGTACTATCAGCCTGTCCACATGATGTGGAGACGTGCGGAGTGGAACGTTTGTTTTGCGTGTGTGTAGAACTGTATCCTCAGCTGATCAGACACACTGGCAGCTGGCAGTTTTTCCCTGAATCATGTTGCATCATCCACTGATCCGAGACGATCAGGACCTGGTAAGTCTGTCTGACCCAGGGATAGGGACGGAGAGAGAGGGAAACACACACATCCATATGATCAGTTGATTTACTAAAATGAACGTGTACATTTGTGCATTTCTGCAGATGGCTGTATCCCTTTGTCTTTGGAAATATTTTTCACTCAATCATCCTCATGTTGCTCTCTCATTCTCGTTCATCTGGCTTATCTTTCTGTATCTCGGTATCGCTCTCTTTTCTATCTCTCTTTATTTAGTGAGGTCAGAAAGTATTGGGACAGTGACAAATTGTTTGTTGTTTTGGCTCTGTACTCCAGCACTTTGGATTTGAAATGATACAATGACTATGGGGTTAAATTAGAGACGGTCAGATTCATTTTGAGGGTATTGTCATCCATATTGAGTCGACTGTCTAGAAATTGCAGCACTTTTTGTAGAGTCGCTCCATTTTAGGACACCAAAAGTATTTGGACAAATTCACTTATATGTCTATTAAAGTAGTCAAAAGTTTAGTATTTTCATTCCACATTCCTAGCACTCAATGACTACATCAAGACTGTGACTATACAAACTTGATGGATGCATTTTCAGTTTGTTTTGGTTGTATTTCAGATTATATGGAGCCCAAATTGGTAAATAATGTATTGGGTCATTTTGCTGTCTCTTTTATTGTGAATAGAATGTTTCTAAACACCTCTACATTAATGTGGATGCTACCGTGATTACCGATAGTCCTGAATGAATCGTGAATAATGATGAGTGAGAAAGTTAGAGGCATAAATATCATACCCCCCCCCCCCCCCCCCCCAAAAAAAATGCTAACATCCCCTGTTATTGGTAATGATGAGAGGTTAGCATGTCTTGGAGGTACAGTGCGATATTCGTGCCTGACTTCCCCAGGGGAACCTAAACAATGAAGGGGGCTCCAGGCTAAAACTGTTCCTAAAAACACCATCTCTCCGCTCCTGGGTCTAACACTGAGAAATGCTGCATCAGCTCCATAACAAAAGCCCTCTCGCCCCTATGTGTCTGAAATACTGAATATCTCCCTCTCCCTTCCCTTGGCTTAGTTCCGGAACCACAACACAGACTCTGACTCGCCTACCTGTACACTGAAACAGTGTATTCATAGCATTACCTAATGGCTGGCATGGTGCAAACAGTAGGTTGTGTATTGTTAAATTACCACATCCATCCATACACATTTTAGTGGAACTTCTAAAATGCTGGTATAAGATCATCTCAGTGAACTAGCCGAGTCGCTCTCTCTTTCCCCCGTCTCTGCTCTGACACTAAACTCCTCTCTCAGCTCATTTGGCGACACCCTAAAAACGCTCTATGCAGCAGTACAGAAACCTCGTATTGACTGCAAATGGACCCAATCCAGAACTGATGTGCAGCAAGATGACGGTATTATTTTTTTCAGTTCGCTGTAAATGTACATTGCAGAGTTGTATTAAACACAATGGTGACAGGGTCTGTTTTCATGTGTGGGCGGAGGGAGGGACAGGTGGCGCAAGCCTGATAACCCATCATCAAAACTGGCGTCCCATCATCAGTACTACCAGCCTCCACTCTGTCTCGTCTGAACTAGCACAGGTTCAAGTGGTGGCAATCTACCGTAATGCTTTTAAATGCAACACATTGTTTCTGTCAGTGTGTCTGTGCAGTGGTATATCATAGGCCTCATAATAGACTATGGTTTCATGACCAAGGCCCTCATAACCAACAACAACAAAAAAAGGTCTGGGAAGAATTCAGCATCCTTAATGGGCTAACACTTGCCACATTTAGTGCAAAATGCTATATGGGCACCTTAGGCAGCCATAAGAATAGGTGTTATTACAGCTTCATAAAATAGTTATGAATATATAAATAAATAAATGTATTCCGAAGGATGTTTCTAGTTCCAAACAATTAGACATTGTAATGGAGTTGGTGACTTAAAGTGTAAACCAAGGAGTCCTATTCAATTACCTGGAGTTCACACCAAGCAACTTCTACCCAGGTGTCTGTGTCCAGACCCTTGTAGACAGTCTTAAATGACCCTCTCCCGATCTCAGTATCGAATTTGAGAAACCGGCCCCCGGGTGAGGTGGACACGGCTTTTATCTCGTTCTCATCCTCGTTCTCGTCAATCCCCGCTTTCCCGGTGGTATCAGGCGACGGTGCAGCTGCATCGTCTGGTTTTGGCTCGGCCTCGCTCCTCTCCTTCTCTTCATCCGCGCTCACACTCTCAGTCGCACTGTCCTTCTGCCCCACTTGGCTCTCGGTGCTCGAGCTCTCCTGGACCTGGAAAGCCACGCGAGGTCCGAGCGCGCGGGTTCGGTCCACGATGGTGCGCAGGTGGACGCTGAGCATTGGAGTACTGTTGACGCATTCTGGCGCGTCCAACGCTTGGTCGTCCGCGTCGGAAAACCACAAGCTTCTGCGAATAAACCTCTGACGGACCAGTCCCCGGTAATCCGATAAGGGGTACGCGCTCGGGTCGCTTGCCCCTCTCAGCGCTGCAGTTTCCGTGTTGTTGACATTCCGCTCTCCACCGTTCTCATAGATACGGATGTTGGCGTTGGTGTCAGAGTCTAAATTGGGAACCGAGGAGAATGTCGATCCAAGTGGCGCGTCCGAGACCGAGTCATCCCCGGAATCCATCCCCGGGAAATATTTAGACAGTTATCGGTGACATTCAGAGGCTACTGCTTTCATGGTCCTTCCTCAGCAGAGAGGATGTGCATAGGCTACCTGCAACGTTCGCATGTGCTGACGCAGTTAGGCAGCTATACAATCCCTTAAACAGTCTCACTTGAGATATCTAGCATATTTATAAAACGGCAATTAATAACGACAAAACTCTTAAAACAGTCGCAATGGTGCCACTGCATGATTTAATACGGCTCATCTTATCACGAATCAAGCCAGCCAGCCAAACAGCCAATTGAAATGTTGCATTAATACATTACAATTGTAATTAATTGCTATCATATGCAGTTTCGGTAAAGCCTTCGTTAATTGAGACTTTGTTTCATCAACTGATCGAATTGGTTACAGTGTAAGCTGCAGAACTCGTGGTAGGGAGAACTGCTACGATGAACACTCACGGTTGTCGGGCAAGGATAGTTCCCTGTTTCTCTCTCCAATCACTCAAAATACCCATCACATGCAACTGTCAGGTGAGCCGCTGTGACCACTATAATCGTAGGCTAGTCGATCCAGTAGCTGTTTATTGCGCATGTATTACGGTTATTTATCGATTGAAAAGCAGAATGAAGTCAGGGAAGTGTGACCTCCACATCACAGCATCGCCCCCATTGCATCGCCCCCTATGCGCAGCACTCCGCTGGGGGGGCAGTTCCTCTGTTGAGCGGTGTCCGGGTGCGGAGTAAAAGCGCTGATCAGATCAAATTGTTTGCTCACTGCGGCACAGTTTTCTCCCAGAGCATCTCACCGTTCGTTCGGACAGTATTTGTGCCATGTCTCTCTCAAATTACACTTTCTATGGCAAGGAGACAGGCCCATTTTAAGACACAAACCCACGCCCCTAGCAACAACACGTATCCAATAAATACGCACGTTTTTAGGCGCTACCTTTCAGCCTCCGTGACACGGGATGTAATGGACCACACCACTCGCTGTGTCCTCCCATCCTCTGCATGACGCCACGGGCTCCTGTGAAGGACGAGAAGCTCTCTCTGTGCCCGGCAGAAACCTGCAAATTATTTCCGAAAAGGGATCACTGGGATAATTGCCTATTCTATTGTATTGTTTTCTGCTTTCTGTTTACTGCACTTAAATGTGTAGAATATAATGGAACAGCATGCAGATGATCACCGATAAGTAGGCTAATTGCTTGTTCTTGATGGACTAAAATATATTCTAGCCTACATTCTATTCATTTGAGTTAAGTGCAGTAGAATAGAATAGAAAATAACCCAATAGAATATATTGGAATAGAACAGCCAGCAAATTATGCCTAAAAGTGAACAGCGATAAGTAGGCAACATGCTTGTTCTTGATAATATAAAGTATATTCTATTCAATAGAATACAATAGAACAATGTTATATTCTATTAAATCAGTTGAGTTCTACAGTTATTCAGTTCTTATTTCTCAATGGCGCTGCGCCAATCTCTGTTGAAATGAAACTTGCATGACAGTGCTATTTTTGCCCGTGCAGACTGTTCCACCTACAGGAGAGTTCTATTACTACTGATCACGTATTCTGCCTCAGAAAATACACTGAGTATACTTAAGACATTCGGGAACACCTGCTCTTTCCATGACTAACCAGGTGAATCCAGGTGAAAGCTATGATCCCTTGCACCCTTAGAGAGAAAGGGTCCCAAAGGGGTTATTTAGCTGCCCCCATAGGAGAACCCTTTGTTGTTCCAGGTAGAACCCTTTTGGGTTCCATGTAGAACCCTCTGTGGAACCCAAAAGGGTTCTACCTGGAACCAAAAAGTGTTCTTCAAATGGTTGTCCTGTGGGGACAGCCAAAGAACCCTTTTAGGTTCTAGATAGCACCTTTTTTCTAAGAGTGTATTTGATGTCACTTGTTGAATCCACTTCAGTCAGTGTAGATAAAGGGGAGATTACAGATTAAATAAGGAGTTTTAAACATTAAAACAATTGATTGTGTATGTGTACCATTCAGAGGGTGAATGGGAAATACAAAATATTTAATTCCCTTTGAACAGGGTATGGTAGTAGGTGCCAAGCGTACCGGTTTGAGTGCGTCAAGAACTGCAACGCTGCTGGGTTTTACACGCTCAACAGTTTCCTGTGTGTATCAACAATGGTCCACCACCCAAAGGACATCCAGCCAACTTGGTAAAACTGTGGGAAGCATTGAAGTCAGCATGGGCCAGTATCTCTGTGGAATGCTTTCTACACCTTGTAGAGTTCATGCCCTGACGGATTGAGGCTGTTCTGAGTGCAAAAGGGGGTACAACTCAATATTAGGTAGGTGTTCCTAATATTTTGGACATTCAGTGTATATGCTCAAATCAAATTGTGTTGGTCACAATAGGTGTTCCTACCTCCAGGTAGGTGTTCCTACCTCCAACAGTACAGTAATATCTAACAAATCATAACAATACACACAAATCTAAAAGTAAAATAATGAAATTAAGAAATATATAAATATTAGAATAAGCAATGTCGGAGTGGCATTGACTAAAATACAGTAGACTACAGTATGCAAACATTACTAAAGGAACTAGGTGCTCTATTTTTAAAGTGACCAGTGATTCCATGTCTACGTACTTAGAGCAGCAGCCTCTAAGGTGCAGGGTTGAGTAACTGGGTGGTAGCCGGCTACTGATGGCTATTTAACAGTCTGATGGCCTTGAGATAGAAGCAATTTTTCAGTCTCTCGGTCCCAGCTTTGATGCATCTGTACTGACATCGCCTTCTGGATGGTAGTGGGGTGAACAGGCCATGGCTTGCATGGTTGATGTCCTTTTTGGCCTTCCTGTGACATCGGGTGCTGTAGGTGTCCTGAAGGGCAGGCAGTGTGCCCCCGGTGATGCGTTGGGCAGACTACACCACCCTCTGGAGAGCCCTGTGGTTGCGGGCGGTGCAGTTGCAACCAGGCAGTGATACAACCCGACAGACAGCATGCTCTCAATTGTGCATCTGTAAAAGTCTGTGAGGGTCTTAGGGGCCAAGCCAAATTTCTTCAGCCTCCTGAGGTGTGGGTGGACTATTTCAGATTGTCAATGATGTGTACGCCGAGGAACTTGAAACTTTTCACCTTCTCCACTGCAGTCCTGCCTATGTGGATAGGGACGTGCTCCCTCTGCTGTCTCCTGAAGTCCACAATAAGCTTCTTTGTTTTGTTGAAGTTGAGGGAGAGGTCATTTTCCTGGCACCACTCTGCCAGGGACCTCACCTCCTCCCTGTAGGCCATCTCGTCATTGTTGGTAATCAGGCCTATAATTGTTGTGTCATCTGCAAACTTGATGATTGAGTTGGAGGCTTGCTTGGCCACGCAGTCATGGGTGAACAGGGAGTAAGGAGGGGGCTGAGCATGCACCCTTGTGGGGCCCCTGTGTTGAGAATCAACGTAGTGGAGGTGTTGTTTCTGAAGAAATGTGGCACCTTCATTCAGCACTGAAAATTGTATCATTATTCTGACTCATTCTACAACAGTTATGGTGCATTTCTATACAGGATTTACCCCAGTGTTTTACCTAAAAATACCTTTCTGTTTCCATTTGGGGGCCGGCACCCCGTCTCACTTGAGGCCAAAGCCAGGCAGGCCACTTATACTTTTCAGCTGTCATTTACATAAAAATGGTTCACAGTGAACTTTAACACCTTTTCACAAAGCAACTGTTCAGTATGAGATTATGCAGAAGTTGTTGTTGATTCTGCTCTTCACAAGTTCTCTCTGTCAGTGCTATGAAAACACAATTTCCCTTGTATCCTATACAATAGTGTAACACTGGTGTTACAGTCGAAAATAAGCCTTGGGCTATTCAATTGATGTTGACATGGTGTTTAGGAAGATGTTTTGTTAAAAGCTATACATATCAGACGTAACCCAAAGTTTGAAAGGCTTGAAAATGATCAGATCAATGACAATTTACATATTTTCATAAAAACCCTTTATTGCATATTTTATGTTGTGAAACTCTTGTTTCTCATTCCAAATGAAAAGGGGCTCTCCTTATAGATCAGAACATGACGATTCTGGATCTACTTTCAGTTCCTGAGCCCCGGTGTGGAAACACCCCTCGTTGACGGGTGGTAGGCACTCTTCCACATCTTAGTCTTTATTTCACACAGCGACAGACCTGGCGGACACTGGCAGCGAAACAACGACACGAACTCCCACAATACTTTTGGAATTTAACCCGCTTTATTTCAAATTCAATAGTTAAGAGGCAAATATGGCGACTGAAATCATGGAAATGAACGGACATGCCGACGAAGAGGTACGTTTTTTTTGTGTGAGATCACCATTGCACATACCCTCAGTGACAGACAGTCTGTTCGATTACAGCCAAAAGCTGTTTTGTGTTTTTTTTTTAGTGAGTCTCTTATAGAACGTCTGATCATTTCGTTGCCTGAGTACTTCAGTCTTAAAGACAGTGTAATCGTGTACATTAACAGCACCTACCTTCTCCACTAGGTGGATGACAATAGAGGTGTCATTCTGGAGATTTAAGGGCATGTTTGTCCGAGTGGGTAAAGATGTTTCTGGCATAAGGGACAGAGGCTTCTAGCTTAGATATATGTCTTCACAAAGCAGCCTTTGGTACCCATCCAGCACTGGATCAATAGGCCCAGGAGGAATGAACGTAGATGGAGCCCTAAACACACTGTGCGTGGGGACAGGGTTGCAATCTCTAAAGAACAGTTTCAGATGTAATGTACATATAAGCAGTTGAAACACATTGCAGTTGCGCGTCCTGATATTCAGGCTGATTTGTTCCTATATGTATATTTTCTGTAAATAGATCACAAACAAAAGTTTATTGCACCTTACTGGTCGCCTACTTGTGTTCTTTCTCCAATAAAAAAAAAGAACATTATTTGCACAATAGACACTAAGAAATATCAAAATGTTTGAAAAATAGCATTCGCACATGGAGGCTGCTTCAATTTATTTAAATAAATGGATTTTCAAATATATTCCATTCTCCTTTCTCTTGTGGGGGCAGTGAATATTACAATATTGGATAAAGTTTTTACACTATTCATGGATATCTCTTACCCACATAGCCTGTCCTAAACAAAGCTTGACCACTTTTTAGGCCTATTTCAAAAACCATTGTCACGTGAACCTTGGGACAATAGGTCAGGGTTTCTACTACAAGGCCTACAGCTAATCAAATAAACTCATTCATTCTAGTCCAAAGCACACCTGTTGAGGATTAGGCGTGAGACCATATTTTTTTTTTAACCAGGCAAGTCAGTTAAGAACAAATTCTTATTTACAATGACGGCCTACTCCGGCCAAACTTGGATGACGCTGGGCCAATTGTGCGCCACCAGATGGGACTCCTAATCACGGCCGGATGTGATACAGCCTGGATTACAACCATGGACTGTAGTGACGTCTCTTGCAGTGAGATGCAGTGTCTTAGACCGCTGCGAGAGCCACAACATGCACCCTGCCCTGACTTAGACTACCGACAGCAGGGGGAATTCCTTATTGCATGCAACTTGGACAACACATGATTTTATGTTGCCTAGTGACCAACCTTCAAATAATGTGTGTTTGAAAACCCAAATGAGGAAAAGTATCACTTTCACTGTTCAACCAAGGATTTGATCCAACAATGTTGGGTAGCTAGAAGATGGCAATAACGAGATGTATCAATTGTTTATAAAATCAACAAAACTGTGATGCATTATAACTCAGTTATAACCGAAACATGGTTAGAGGAAGTCTAACAGTCTAACAGCTGAAGAGTGTTCAATGTAAAAAATAAATAACAAAATAAAAGTGTTGAATCTACATGATACAATGAAGACAGCAAATTTACACTCTATATTATTGAGTTGATGTAAGGTGCTGTTTTGGATTTTTTTTTTTACTTGAATAAATTGTTTGAATTAACACATATAAAGAAAGTCCAGGGAATCAATAATGGCCATAAAAAATGTGTTGGATTTACTGATAATATGATTAAATATGAGTTGATGTAACACAAATAATTAGAAAAAACAAAAATACTAGTGTTTCATACATTTAATGTTTAACATTGTTTCATGTATTTGATGATTTTCAAATGTAACCCACTTTGTTGAGCACAGTGATGAAAACCACCAGCAGTAACTGATTTTCCACTGGTGTGCCTTAAAGTTTAATCAGAGGGTATCCAGGGAACATGTGTTTGTGAACAGATACTAAGGGGGAAACCACCTAAGTTTTCAGTCACAGCGTAAACTCCTGTTACACAACACCAAGAGGTCATAACCATGAGGATTAAAGCAGCAGAATTCCCCAAGTCCCCACTGGTTTAGTGGCAGCTGCTGTCCGGTAAACGGATGTCACCATAGTCAAGAACTGGCAGGAAAGTTGACCGCACAACCCGTTTCGTTCTGTTCATGGAAGCAAGATTTTTTTAAAGACAACTTTAAATCAGAGTTTTTTCACTAGCTCAAGTTTTTGAAATGTTAGATCTTTATCAATCCAAAACACCGAGATATTTATAGGCGGGAACCCGCTCGATAAGAGAGGCATCCAACGAGTGAATATGTAGCCCCCCTGAGAAACGTTCCCATGAATTAGAGAACAGCATATTAAGTATGTTTTAAATCAACCAGGGATTTCCATAATGCAACCAATTCAGATTGCAGCTCCAACATTGCACCGACTGTTGACCAGGCTATGGCATACATAACCGTTTTGTCTGCATACAGATGAATATTGCACGATTTAATACATAAGTCTAATATTATTTACATAAATAGTAAAGAGAACAGTTCCCAATACCAACCTCAGCGGTACCCCTTTTATAATATTGAGGAAACCAGACTTGGCACCATCAGAAAGCACACAGTGTCCTGATAGCTTTTAAAACCCATTTGCAAGACCTATTTCAGACTGTGCACCCTTATTTCTGGACTATATTGTTTATGACCTAGGTAATTTCACACCTCATCTATAACATAGTGGCTGAAACAGTGCTATGCGCAACACAAAGGAGGTGTCCAGTCTGAGACCGCTCTGCTCTGTGAGCAAAGTGACATCATGGCCTGGTATTCTGGATATCATTGACATTTGGGCCATGATGACTCGGTTACTCAGAAAAGTCCTGACTGAACTCCCTTGAAAACCTTGTGATCGTCACACTTTGTTGTTGTTTTTTTACCCATCAGTGTTGATCAAAAACCTGTGGCTTAGGCTCATTGTCGAGTCTAATTGTTCAGTTAAAAGCAACACGAAAAGAGCCCACATGTGAAGCTCACAGTCAAACAACAACAGTTGTTCAGTGGATGTACTACCGGTGTATAAACAAGGGCAGAGAAGAAAAAATAAATAGAAGAGCTAAAAGGAACACCCATCTCTACATGAGTAACAACACTGACTAGTCAGCAGTGTCTGTTCAGACCTACAATGATCTATCTGATACTCAACAATCCCGCAGAAGAAGGGTTTCTGCCGTCACAGGGAATTACGTGACATGTATTGTATCTCAGCGTGTTATAACACTCTGGACATCAGAGGTAGAGGTGAGTCCCTCCTCAGCCCGAGAGAGAGGGAGTGGGACAGATAACCAGACCAAACGGACAACAAAGAAGGAAGACGAGGGGAGGTAATGGACTATGAGAAACGGAATTTGAGGAAGTTCACCCTTTTCAGTAGGCCTATTTCTAGAACATCGCCATGAACACAGCAGTATGTGAAACTAGCCCCCGGAAGGGCATGCAGAGAAATGGGCAACAAGATCGAGTGAGAAAAATGGCACACGCAAAACAGGGCCGTAGAAGGGAACGATAGAGAGAATGGAATAAACAAAAGAAAGAAAGATGAGTGCAGGAATTTGAGGGTGATAAGGCAGTGAGGGAAAGCAGGCTGCTTCTCAGAGATAACTAACTGTCCAGTCATCGCTAGCCTTGGTCACAAGGAGACTTTTCCCCTCTGTGGGCTTTGTGTGTTTTCAGAGGTGGCGAGAGGCATGTGGATGTGGGCTTCTCTGTTTTACTCTGCCCTTTAACCCACACAAAAACCTGGGTAATGTTTGGGTTAGGGGCCCACTTTTCCAATGGCGTAACAATGTAATTACATCACCGTACAGTCATGCCCTCCCTATGCCTTTCTGAATTAGTGGAGAAAGTAAAGCAACATAAAGCCGAGGAAAACTGGCTCACAGCTGGAGCGGGCATTCTGAACGACTTGAAATAAATGCAAACTTTCGGGAAGCTGAGACAGGGCAAGATATATAGACACGGTCATTTGTTTGACCACTGAGGCAGACAGCATGACGTCAGTTCTGCTGTAATGGATTCCTGGGGTTTACTCTGTTGGTAAACATGTGTCATGAGTGGCACTCATTAGACCGGCCTTGCTTCTCTCCTCTCCACTCCTCACTGCTGTACTACACAATGTTATTACCATAGTATAGTAGCACATACTTTAGGAGAAGAGTTCCTCAGTCCTCCTCATTTGATAACGTTGCAATATTCTGACATTTAATAGTCATTGTCATGCTATTGATTATACGACAATTACAGTTCCTTCATACAATTAACAATTACAACTGTTACTGAACAGTATTCACTACTGCTCTACAATACACTCAAGTAGTACATGTTCAGTAAACACACACACACACACAAAACATGCTTCCGCATCACTTAAGACACAATGACACACCTCTCTGCTTTCTACATTCATATTATCCAACTTCCTCTTGGTTGACAGCTACAGTAGTTACACCCTGGTTGGAAGGAAATTGCAGAGGAGTCATGGCACTAGACCTCTTGTCCTTTCTAGCAGTTATCTGTGCACAGAGAGCCGTGACAATGGCCATTTCCCACAAATGAACAGCAGTCCCTGTAGAAATCGCCAGAATTCCCCTCCCGCTAAACATTTTTTCACTTGGTCATTATGGGGTGGGTGAGAAACATGTGCATGGTCACACTTCCTGTTAAAAGTCCCACAACACTTTCCTTTCCCACAAACCACAGCAGAGCAACTGCAGAAATCACTAGAATTCTCCCATATTTCCCCATCGAAACAAATGTCATTTGTCACATGCTTCGTAAACAACAGGTGTAGACTAACAGTGAAATGTTTACTTACTAGTCCTTTTCCAACAATGTAGAGTTAAGGATAACATTTTTTTTTGTAAAAAATAGAAAGTGACACAAGGATTAAATACACAGTGAATAAAGAATACCAATAAGAGTAAAAAAGAACATGGCTATATACAGGGAGTACCAGGCAATAACATGGCTATATACAGGGAGTACCAGGCAATAACATGGCTATATACAGGGAGTACCAGGCAATAACATGGCTATATACAGGGAGTACCAGGCAATAACATGGCTATATACAGGGAGTACTAGGCAATAACATGGCTATATACAGGGAGTACCAGGCAATAACATGGCTATATACAGGGAGTTCCCGGGCAATAACATGGCTATATACAGGGAGTACTAGGCAATAACATGGCTATATACAGGGAGTACCAGGCAATAACATGGCTATATACAGGGAGTACCAGGCAATAACATGGCTATATACAGGGAGTACCAGGCAATAACATGGCTATATACAGGGAGTACCAGGCAATAACATGGCTATATACAGGGAGTACCAGGTAACAACATGGCTATATACAGGGAGTACCAGGCAATAACATGGCTATATACAGGGAGTACCAGGCAATAACATGGCTATATACAGGGAGTACCAGGCAATAACATGGCTATATACAGGGAGTACCGGGCAATAACATGGCTATATACAGGGAGTACTAGGCAATAACATGGCTATATACAGGGAGTACCAGGCAATAACATGGCTATATACAGGGAGTACCAGGCAATAACATGGCTATATACAGGGAGTACCAGGCAATAACATGGCTATATCCAGGGAGTACCAGGCAATAACATGGCTATATACAGGGAGTACCAGGTAACAACATGGCTATATACAGGGAGTACCAGGCAATAACATGGCTATATACAGGGAGTACCAGGCAATAACATGGCTATAAACAGGGAGTACCGGGCAATAACATGGCTATATCCAGGGAGTACCGGGCAATAACATGGCTATATACAGGTAGTACCGGGTAATAACATGGCTATATCCAGGGAGTACCGGGCAATAACATGGCTATATCCAGGGAGTACCGGGCAATAACATGGCTATATACAGGGAGTACCAGGTTATAACATGGCTATTTACAAGGAGTACCAGGTAATAACATGGCTATATACATGTTAAATCAGTTAAATTTAGTATGTGTTCATATAATCTAGCTTTCTACTAAGTCCTAACAGTGATGTGCCAGTGTTAAATCTCTGTATATCTATGTTGTACTGACGTCAGTCTCCTGTGTTCAGGTTCCCGGGGCTTGGTCTGCTGTCGCTATCGATAGTGCACTGATGTTAGCCTCTGTGTTCAGGTGTGTTATCGGTCTCTGTCTATGTTGTACTGACGTTAAGTCTCTCTATGTCCAGGAGCCGCGTCAAGGCCCCCGGAATCGGAGGCAGGCAGACCAGCCTATAAACATGAACCGGTATGCTAATAAGAAGAGCGCAGCAGAGAGCATGCTGGACGTGGCGTTACTCATGGCCAACGCCTCCCAGCTGAAGGCCGTCCTGGAGCAGGGTCCAGACTTCACCTTCTACACCCCCCTCATCACCTTCATCTCCATATCCCTCATCCTGCAGATCACCGTGGGCGTCCTGCTCATCTTCATTGGTGGGTCTCAGTTCTGTTCAACTTTATTTATCCCCTCAGAGGCCATTAAGAAAGTCGTAGTCACTCCCGTCTGGCTCAAACCAGCAAAGTCCTCTTCCTCATACTGACCGCAGTAACCCAATAAGATCTCCTTTCTCCTGAAGAGTGAAGTCATTTAATACCTTCCACAAATCTAAAAGCGTTGGATCGGCGGAGGCATGGGCTAAAAGGAGTTTCCACCATATTTCTTGTTCCAGTCATTTCATTTCAAATCAGTTAAGGGAAATGCACTTTGGGAGGAAGGAGGGATAATTGGGATGTAGCCACAGATTGATGAGGCATGGGGCCAAGAGTCTTTCCTGACCATGTGACCTGACAAACTCCTGACCCTATTGACGAGACATAAACACTTGGTTTACGGTGCCATTGTTTCTCCTCAGCTCCAAGAACAGATAAACTCCCTACATGTTTCTGACCCTACTTTATGTTTGAATGGCTCTCTCTGTTATTGTCTGTGTACCTGGCTATAATGTCCGTATCTTCCCTTGCCAGGGGCTCCCGTTGTGTGGGTGGGAGAGTTAAAGAACGGGACCATTGGAGACAGTGTTTGTATATCCATTGTATTTCTCCTCTCAGTTGGTTCAAATTAGGAATACTCAGTTTAATGTCCTCAGGCAGAATTGCTAACGTTACAGGAGGTGTGCCTCTATTGAGTCAGCATGTGAAAAATGCTTAACTGGGCTTCAACTCTCACAACAACCCCCACAACAACATATTGGCATTCCTTTCTAGTAAGGCATATAATTAATGTCCTAAATAACCATTCACCTGAGTGTAGGAAATGTAAAATGCCGTATCTTCATATCACATGGTTCAAGAATGATTAGCTAAACATGACGGCACTGGATATTTGATGGTTCAAAAGCCAGGCGTCAGTCTGATTATTTAAAAGTGCATCAAGCCTAGTGGTTATAGCACAGTAACCCGAAAGGTTGTTGGATCGAATCCCGAGCTGACAAGGTAAACATCTGTCGTTCTGCCCCTGAGCAAGGCAGTTAACCCACCGCTCCCCGAAGACGTGGATGTCGATTAAGGCAGCCCCCTGCACCTCTCTGATTCAGAGTGTCCCCCCCTTTCCCTTTCCTTCCTACAGGAAGGCAGGATCAGAAATGACTGGACAGGTGAATACCACCATGTGGTGGAGCCCTTGAGTTCACTTGTCCAATATTGTCTACTCAGTGATTACGTCAAGGGGAAGAGGAAGAATGCACTTTTAGGGAATTCAAACAGGGCCCCAGTCTTAGAAACAACTTTTGACATAGCTCCCTCTGTTGGTTGCTTTCTATGAGCTGAGGATATGCTTGGAGCCACTAAGCTAATCCGTAACATGTTTGTGTTCTTCTCTTGTTCTGCAGTGAAGTGGAACCTGAACGATGAGAGCACCCACTTCAAGCTGAACATTATGGAGAACATCGCCACAGCACTCATCTTCATCATCGTTGTAGTCAACGTCTTTATTACGGCCTTTGGTGTCCAAAAGCCCAATCAAAACTCTTAACTGCCCTCACTCCTTACCCCTGGTCATTAGTTACTACAGTTATACAGGCATTATCCTGGTGTCATATGCACAATACACACATAATATGCCAACGTGTACCCTTGGTTGAAATCCTCAAATAAGTGTTTGGTAATCAGTGTCAAATTGTGAGGTTACTTGAGTTGAATAAATATATGTATTGTACACGGACTTACAGTTAGAATGCACAAAGGTGAATCTTAAAGTAAATGTTTTATACCGGAATGCCATAGCTGCACGAACCAAATCACTGCTACTTTACAAGCAAGAGAGGTTGACGGATCCAGTATTCCATCAGATTCTCCGTGACACCAAAGACAATGGATCGATTCGTTATACAGGATTCCCCCTGGCCTTTCATACACGCGGCCAGTCACAATCTGGTTGACCCTACTTCATGACGATCCTGTCACACTTCATATTTCGCTATTACTTGTGTGAACAATGCATTGTTCAAATGACCAACAGTGTTCATGTGTTGCCTTTATAAATATGTACATATCAGGGTTATTTTAGATCCATTTGATATACACACACGCACACAGCTCAGTGGTGAGTTTTAGCATGTGAATCTTCAGACAGATGTTAATTCAGCAAGATGTTGAGGCCTTACCTTTACTCTTCTTTCAGTCACCACACAGAGACAGAAAGACAGACAGAGAGCCGATCATTTGAAGTATTTTATTAGGCCTATGTGGTCTAAAAGGGAAAAACGATACAATCACGAGGATCCACTTTTATAGACAACATACCGACGCATAGACAGCGCAACGAGCAAACAAAACATCCCTCGCAATATCAAATGGAATCACATGGGTCTTTTACTGAACTTTTTGTTGAAAACAAATATTTGAATGGGAAGAGAGAGACTGTCACTGGCAAACAAATAGCAAAATCTACTCATTTGAAGGGGTGTCCACATACACTAAAGTATCTCATATCTAAGAGCTGCTGTCATGGTAACATTGTTCTAGAAATACTCAAGCTGTACAGACCCAGCTGCTGTGTTTTTTAGCCCATTGATTTTGTTGTAATGTTTGAGTCACTCAGCTATCAAATGAACACACACAAGATACGGCAAAATGTGTAGAATGTAGGAAATTAGCTTTTAAATGCCTCTCAAAAATATCGCCCTCCATGGCCGCCATTTTAAAGCTCATTTCCTACATATTCTGTGTGTTCATGTTGAGTCTAGTTTATTTTTACAGGGACAGTGCACATTAATTAATGTTCTCAGTAAAAGTGCCGGTTTTAGCCAGCCGGCTAATTTTCAACCACAGTCCCTGGGCAGGCTTGCCGAGTGTATAGAATTGCAGGAAATGTGCTTTAAACCTGCTAAATGTTCTCTCCGCCAACAAGAGGGGTGTGAAGAGTTTGTGAACCACTGATCTAGCGTTGCAAAATGTTGGTAATTTGTGGATTTTTACCCAAAATTCTCATGTTAAGTTACTTGAATTTTACAACCGGACATTCAGACTTTGCCTGCTGCCTTATATGTGATCTCAGATCTATGCAACGTACAGAATGTACCATCACAATTTATGTGTAAAAAAAATATATATATAATATTTCATGCCATGTTTAGACCTTAAGCTTTGCCAATATATATATTTTTTAATGATTGAAGGCATTTTCTATTTTTTTTAAATGAAGGACCAAATCATATTTTAGCCCCACTTTTAATGCACTTTGTTGTTTGATGCACTGTATGCAGTAGAAAACTGTACTATTCTGAAATGAAGTTTGTAAATGAAAACTAACAATTTGTCCAGATATTGTTTTGTATTGTCCACGCGTAGAAAGGCTTGAAAACAGTAAATAGTGAAAAGTCATAGAATTATATAAATCATAATGATGGCATTTGTGAGAATGAGGCAGTTAAGAGAATGTGGGGTGAAGCCTAACTTCCACTAATACCACTTAGCTGTGCATTGATGTCCATTTGACTTAAATGGGAGTCAGGATTTTCTCCTCACAGAGTAGATGGAGCTGTGACAACAGTCTCATATGTCTACACACTGAATATATATCAGGTAGGCTACATGCGTATCTAATAGTATACTTTCCCCTACTATAAAACATTATAGCCGTTATAATCCACTTCCCCCATGAACAATATTTCCCGTACCAAACAAAGCACAGATTAAAGCAAGTTAGCGAACAATGGCTTCACACTGTGTTAGAGAGAACTTTGAAAACACTTAATAACATTAGAGAAAAGTGAGAGAGAAACAGACCGAGGTGAAACACGGCTGAGACCTGAAGTGTAGTACTTTGCATTGGCTTTTCAGTGGGCATAAAAACAAAATGAACACTTTCAAAAACAGTAACTAAGTACTATTGTCACTCAAAAAGAGTGTAAACAACCGCTATAATGTGATAGTTCTAGTGAACATGTTACAATTGCTCTGATATGGTTGGGTCACACATTAATCTAGCTACAAGCATAGTGGACCTGGATTGATCAAATGGAAAGGCATCATGTGGTAGACATTTAATCCAAGACAAAACACCGGACGAACAACATGTTGTAGCTCAGTTGGTAGAGCGTGTGGCTCAGTTGGTAGAGCATGGCACTTGCAAGGCCAGGGTTGTGGGTTTGATTCCCACAGGGGACCAGTATGAAATGTATACACTCACTACTGTAAGGGTGTCTGCTAAAAAAATATATATATCATTCATGTTTTCCAGTTATTGATCCTCCCTGATAACAGAGATTATATTACAATTCAAATTGCAATAAAACGTAGTGCTTGGTTGGTTTCCTTCAGTAAGCTAAGTAAACAAATAAACATCCTATTTGATAAAAACCCTCATTTGCCGTTTGATGTTTCCTAACGTCAATCTCCTGAGCATACTGCAAGTAGTACAACACATTCAGTAGGAAAGGTTCATTTAAAGTGAGTCTGGTTTATTGGTTTCTGTACACGGTGCCCAAACCACACCAAAAGAACAACGGAAGGAGGCTGGCTCTTGACAAGATGCTGTTCAGTAACAGAGCATTAGTGTGATAATAGTCCCTTTCACCAGAGAAGACACATGTCTAATATCTAACCATTATGAAGACAATGAAAGTTTATAAGAAAACCAGTTGCTATATGACAAATTGTCCAAAAAAACACTCAAGATTCCTAAAGCCAAAAGACTGCTATATACAGTATGTACAAAGTTATAATCCCCTGGCTTTTCACACCACTGAGACAAACTGAACTGAGCCAAACCAAGCTGTAATCAACTGGCCCAGTTACTCATCGACCACAGTTGCTGTAACCAGCACAGTTTGGTTCAGGTTGGCATGGTAATGTGAAAAGGGTATTTGTGTAGTGTGTTATGCATGTCCGGAAACACCTTTGGAGTGCTTGTTTTGCTGTGGTAGTGGAGACACACAGACTACTTCCTGATGGGGTCTTCAGCGTACCATATGAGAACCTCTCTGGCTCGTCGGCCCAGTCCAAGAGCAGCCATGCCAAGAGCCCCGCTTCCCCCTGTTACTTTGGCCTCTGTAGGACAACACATGGACGGTTTACACTTTGTTTTATTCCCTAACAACTAAGCATGATAAGACTGACAACTTCAACCTAAAGGAAACAGAATAGGTGTACACGATTTGGTCTGTGCGCTACGGAATAGCCTGCCCCGTCAAGTAAGAGGGCAGACACCATGGAGGTTTTTGAGGGGCAGACACCATGGAGGTTTTTGAGGGGCAGACACCATGGAGGTTTTTGAGGGGCAGACACCATGGAGGTTTTTGAGGGGCAGACACCATGGAGGTTTTTGTGGGGCAGACACCATGGAGGTTTTTGAGGGGCAGACACCATGGAGGTTTTTGAGGGGCAGACACCATGGAGGTTTTTGAGGGGCAGACACCATGGAGGTTTTTGTGGGGCAGACACCATGGAGGTTTTTGTGGGGCAGACACCATGGAGGTTTTTGAGGGGCAGACACCATGGAGGTTTTTGAGGGGCAGACACCATGGAGGTTTTTGAGGGGCAGACACCATGGAGGTTTTTGAGGGGCAGACACCATGGAGGTTTTTGAGGGGCAGACACCATGGAGGTTTTTGTGTGTCTTTTATTCATCCCGTTCACCGCCTCTTGTTTGTTACACTTCAAAGTGGGTTGCGATTTTTAAATACCCTTTAAAATCAAGTTCGATATGGAGCTTGATTTGTGGCACAACATGAAGATGCAATGTTAAGCTTAGCTTGGTTTCAAAAGAATCCGTTTAGGAGTACAGAAAAGCCATACAACATAATGACTTCTGTTTTTTCTGTGGGGAAAGAAAGAAAAAATGGGACTTATTGTACTCACCGCCATAGTAATACAGTAGAGCCATCCCCACCGCAACACCAAAACAACTCAGGAAGAACAGAGGACCTAGAGAGAGAGAACAGGAGACTGTGAGAAATAAAGGTATGTACAGCACGTGTCTACAGTACGCGTGTTTGTATGTGTGACAGAGTTTCAGCTTTCTGTGTGTATGCTTACCTCGGTCGTTCAGCACATATCTCGGCTGGGTGGGTGAGGCTGTAATCGTGAACGGGTCTACAGAATCTGGGAAAGGGATTACATTTATGCAGGTTTTTAGATGCAAATATACCATCCGTAGTGTACAGAAAAAGACTAAAACATTTTCATGTGAATAATAAGGAGAGCAAATCTAAGCTCTCCATTGACTGACTGTCGGGGCGGAGGGACTAACCTCTGAGGCGGAGGCGTGTTGGTAGGCTGAAGTACACCTCTTCCATATGCAGGTGAAGCGCCCGGTAGAACTCCCGGCAGGCCTCTTCACCTTTCCCCTGCAGGTGAGCCAGGAGCTCGGCCAGTCGGACGCAGGTGGGCACATCAAGGTCCCTAAACTGGATCGTCATATCATATTCAAAATTCCAGATACAGTGGGGCAAAAAAGTATTTAGTCAGCCACCAATTGTGCTTGTTCTCCCACTTAAAAAGATGAGAGAGGCCTGTAATTTTCATCATAGGTACACTTCAACTATGACAGACAAAATGAGAAAAAAAATCCAGAAAATCACATTGTAGGATTTTTAATGAATTTATTTGCAAATTATGGTGGAAAATAAGTATTTGGTCATTTACAAACAAGCAAGATTTCTGGCTCTCACAGACCTGCAACTTCTTATTCAAGAGGCTCCTCTGTCCTCCACTCGTTACCTGTATTAATGGCACTTGTTTGAACTTGTTATCAATATAAAAGACACCTGTCCACAACCTCAAACAGTCACACTCCAAACTCCACTATGGCCAAGACCAAAGTGCTGTCAAAGGACACCAGAAACAAAATTGTAGACCTGCACCAGGCTGGGAAGACTGAATCTGCAATAGGTAAGCAGCTTGGTTTGAAGAAATCAACTGTGGGAGCAATTATTAGGAAATGGAAAACATACAAGACCACTGATAATCTCCCTCGATCTGGGGCTCCACGCAAGATCTCACCCCGTGGGGTCAAAATGATCACAAGAACGGTGAGCAAAAATCCCAGAACCACACGGGGGGACCTAGTGAATGACCTGCAGAGAGCTGGGACCAAAGTAACAAAGCCTACCATCAGTAACACACTACGCCGCCAGGGACTCAAATCCTGCAGTGCCAGACGTGTCCCCCTGCTTAAGCTAGTACATGTCCAGGCCCATCTGAAGTTTGCTAGAGAGCATTTGGATGATCCAGAAAAGGATTGGGAGAATGTCATATGGTCAGATGAAACCAAAATATAACTTTTTGGTAAAACCTCAACTCGTCGTGTTTGGAGGACAAAGAATGCTGAGTTGCATCCAAAGAACTCCATACCTACTGTGAAGCATGGTGGTGGAAACATCATGCTTTGGGGCTGTTTTTCTGAAAAGGGACCAGGACGACTGATCCATGTAAAGGAAAGAATGAATGGGGCCATGTATCGTGAGATTTTGAGTAAAAACCTCCTTCCATCAGCAAGGGCATTGAAGATGAAACGTGGCTTGGTCTTTCAGCATGACAATGATCCCAAACACACCGCCCGGGCAACGAAGGAGTGGCTTCGTAAGAGCCATTTCAAGGTCAGGGAGTGGCCTAGCCAGTCTCCAGATCTCAACCCCATAGAAAATCTTTGGAGGGAGTTGAAAGTCTGTGTTACCCAGCAACAGCCCCAAAACATCACTGCTCTAGAGGAGATCTGCATGGAGGAATGGGCCAAAATACCAGCAACAGTGTGTGAACCTTGTGAAGACTTACAGAAAACGTTTGACCTCTGTCATTGCCAACAAAGGGTATATAACAAAGTATTGAGATAAACTTTTGTTATTGACCAAATACTTATTTTCCACCATAATTTGCAAATAAATTCATTAAAAATCCTACAATGTGATTTTCTGGATTTTTTTTCTCATTTTGTCTGTCATAGTTGAAGTGTACCTATGATAAAAATTACAGGCCTCATCTTTTTAAGTGGGAGAACTTGCACAATTGGTGTCTGACTAAATACTTTTTTGCCCCACTGTATGTGTGTAGAATACCTCTCTCTCTGAATGTAAGTGATTACCTTTGGAATCCAGAAACGAATGTCCTGTGCACGCTAGCCTGTTACTCAATTTGACATTTTTTTGTTACAGTTGGCCACGAGGTGCAACCATTTGACTAACTGCACGTTCTAGAACTAAATTCATGTTCAAGTGGTCTGTTCAACAGAGTCTGGAAATGGAACGGATGCTTAGATTGAGTTAAAATCCTGTAGATGTAACAAAGTGCTGCTTGAAACCACAGCTGCCTGAACAAGCAGTCATTCGCTACATTTCAGTAGGACACATCTCTTAGAGCAAAGAGCTCTGCGTGTGGAAGTTACAAATGACCTTGGGTCAAACAAATTTGTCCAGAGGAAGTTACTCACTTTGGTGGCCTCCTTGTCTGTGAGGATCTGTGGGTAGATCCTGTTGAGCTGCAGGATGAGCTTATCCACTAGTTCTGTGTCCAGTCGACGGTCTGTCCTGAGAAACCGACTGTCCTCCAATAGCTGGTCATGGAAACTGTCTGACAGTCACGTGGGAACGAATCACAACATGATTAAAATGGCAAATGATTAGCACCGAACACAGTTCATATTAGGTCCAGGATAAGGAAGGATTCACTTGCTGATAATGAGGATATGTCAACAAACAAACGAGGGAAGCGAAATCTCAAAACAGGCTAAAAATATGCATGAATTTGAAAGTTTTTAAAGAATAGGAAAGCTATGCCAGGAGGTCGACCTCAACATTGCTCGTCCTAAAATAGCCAAGTGCATGTAGTAACTCTAGGGTGAAATACATACGCATGATGCCTCACTGGCACCACCTACAGATTGCTAGAAATTAATTCAACAAATTGTCTGAAGAGGCAAGTATAGGCTACCGAAGACGATCAGGTGCCAGCGTAGTTACAGTTACGCGAGATGTGTGATAACTATGTTGCAGGTGGTTTCTACAAAAACCACAGAAAAGTCAGAAAGACATTAATTAAATCCATGTTTTGTACATCCTGAGGAGGTTCCTTGCCATCCTAACTGCCGCACATCTAGCATTTCCCAGAGTCTTTTCAGGAACTGGTCGGTTCTATGCGACACAGCCGTGGCCACTGGTAGAAGTACACGACAGTGCGTAACACTTTGCGACGAAAACAAAGATCTACATACATGCAAGAGACATTTCTCACTTGATACAAAACATGGATTTTATTAAGATCTTTCCGAATTTTCTCTTGTTTTTGTAGAACCACAGGCAACTTGACATATATATGGCAGCGTTTTGCATAAGCTAAGCTGTAGGGTAAATCCATTTGAATTCAATCACTTTTTCACAGCACCCCTTTTGATTTGAACACTTGCTGACAGGTGTATAAAATCGAGCACACAGCCATGCCATCTCCATAGACAAACATTGGCAGTAGAATGGCCCGTTCCGAAGAGCTCAGTGACTTTAACTGTGGCACCGTCATAGGATGCCACCTTTCCAACAAGTCAGTTTGTCAAACTTCTGACCTGCTAGAGCTGCCCCAGTTAACTGTAAGTGCTGTTATTGTAATGTGGAAACGTCTAGGAGCAACAACGGTTCAGCCGCGAAGTGGTAGGCCACACAAGCTCACAGAATGGGCCCGCCAAGTACTGAAGCATGTAGCGCGTAAAAATTGTCTGTCTTCGGTTGCAACACTCACTACCGAGTTCCAAACTGCCCCTGGAAGCAACGTCAGCACAGTAACTGTTGGTCGTGAGCTTCATGAAATGGGTTTCCATGGCAGAGCAGCCACACACAAGCCTAAGATCACCATGTGCAATGCCAAGCATTGGCTGAAGTGGTATAAAGCTCGCAGCCATTGCACTCTGGAGCAGTGGAAGCAGTTCGATGGACGAATTGGGGTTTGGTGGATGCCAGAAGAACACTACCTGCATGAATACATGGTGCCAACTATAAAGTTTGGTGGAGGAGGAATAATGGTCTGGGGCTGTTTTCATGGTTCATTCTAGGCCCCTTAGTTCCAGTGAAGGGAAATCTTAATGCTACAGCATACATTCTAGACAATTTCTGTGCCTCCAACTTTGAGGCAACAGTTTCAGGAAGGCCCTTTCCTGTTTCAGCATGACAATGCCCCCTGTGCACAAAGCGAGGTCACTACAGAAATGGCTTGTTGAGATCGGTGTGGAACAACTTGACTGGCTTGCACAGAGCCCTGACCTCAACCCCGTCAGACACCTTTGGGATGAATTGGAATGCCAACTGCAAGCCAGGCCCAACATCTGTGTCTGACCTCACTAATGCGCGTGGGTGAAAAGAAGCAACTCTCCGCACCAATGTTCCAATGTTTAGTGGAAAGCCTTCCTGGTAGAGTGGAGGCTGTTATAGCATCAAAGGGGGACCAACTCCATATTATTGCCCATGATTTTGGAATGAGATGTTCGACGAGAATGTGTCTACATACTTTTGGCCATGTAGTGTATTTGCCCATTGTAGAAATACTCGGAAAGTGACTTTTTGGAAATGAATGCCAAATCTTTCAAGAGATATATGTGTTCAAAGTTTACACATTTTGGATACCCCACCATACTATGAGACACTGGAAAATATGAATGGTTGAGATTGATATGATTTAAAAGCTTAGATGTCAAACTATTTAATCATTTATGGAGATGTTTAAGTATATAATGACGTTTGTTTTTTTCCTTTGTCAATTACCTAAAAATGCGTGAAGTCCTATTGTTTCATGTATGCATGTTGTAGCTTAGTCCCTAGTTTACGTGAGACAGAACATGCTCTTGAATATAGCGTGGGTGTCATGTTTTGGCTGATAAAATGTACTAATATAAGAATAAAATAAAAAATGTTTACAAAAAGATAGGAGGTCCACACATGAGAGAATATTGACTTAAATGGGAATATCTGTTGTTTTAAATTATACTGTCAATCCTCCATAGGAAACCTTTTGAAATCATACAAATATATATAATAGAATGGACATAACCATTTAAGTTGAGATGCGATGGTGGGTGGGCCTGCAGTCATCTTTGTAGTATTATTAATTAGATACAATTTCAATTCAATTTAAATGTCAATGGTGTGTGTACCAGCTAAATTGCAGTGGTCTGAAGTAGAAGTCCACCGATTATGATTTTTCAACGCCGATACCGATTATTGGATGACCAAAAAAGCCGATACCGATTAATCGGCCGATTTTTAAGAACTATTTGTAATAATGACAATTACAACAATACTGAAATGAACACTTATTACAACTTAATATAATACATCAATAAAATCAATTTAGCCTCAAGTAAATAATGAAACATGTTCAATTTGGTTTAAATAATGCAAAAACAAAGTGTTGGAGAAGAAAGTAAAAGTGCAACATGTGCTATGTAAGAAAGCTAACGTTTCAGTTCCTTGCTCAGAACATGAGAACATATGAAAGCTGGTGGTTCCTTTTAACATGAGTCTTCAATATTCCCAGGTAAGAAGTTTTAGGTTGTAGTTATTATAGGAATTATAGGACTATTTCCCTCTATACCATTTGTATCATTAACCTTTGACTATTGGATGTTCTTATAGGCACTTTAGTATTGCCAGTGTAACAGTATAGCTTCCGTCCCGCTAGTTAGCACACGGTAACTAGCTAGCCATTTTACTTCGGTTACACCAGCCTCATCCTGGGAGTTGATAGGCTTGAAGTCATAAACAGCGCAATGCTTGACGCACAACAAAGAGCTGCTGGCAAAACTGTTTGAATGAATGTTTACGTGCCTGCTTCTGCCTACCACCGCTCAGTCGGATGGTTGTATGCTCTGTCAGATTATATGCAACGCAGGACACGCTAGATAATATCTAGTAATATCAGCCATGCATAGTTAACTAGTGATTATGATTGATTGTTTTGTATAAGATAAGTTTAATGCTAGCTAGCAACTTACCTTGGCTTACTGCATTCGCGTAACAGGCAGTCTCCTTGTGGAGTGGAACGAGAGAGAGGCAGGTCATTATTGTGCTGGACTAGTTAACTGTAACGTTGCAAGATTGGATCCCCCTAGCTGACAATGTGAAAATCTGTCATTCTGCCCCTGAACAAACCGTTCCTAGGCCATCATTGAAAATAAGAATGTGTTCTTAACTGACTTGCCTAGTTAAATAAAATGTATAAAAAATAAATCATAATTAAAAAATAAAAATAAGCAAATCGGTGCCCAAAAATACCGATTTCCAATTGTTATGAAAACTTGAAATCGGCCCTAATCGGTCTACCTCTAGTCTGAAGGGACATGGTCAGAATCAATTTCTATGATTGAAATGACACCCACGCTGTATTCAAGAGCACGTTGTCTCTCAACCGATGGCGGGCACAACACAGAAACCGCAGATGATGTGAAATAGTGTCTAAGCTACAACATATGCGCATATTTAAATCGGAGTTTACACGTTTTTAGGTAATTGACGTTCAAGATTTAAGACCATTTTTATATAAACATTTTTGACAGCATTGTTTGTAACATTTGATATTATATCAAACTCAAACGTTTATATTTTCCAGTGATGAAGACATGGTTGTCTCATGTATGGTGGGATAGGCATATGCAAAATGTGTCAACTTTGAGCACATTTATCTTTTGTCATTGATGTCCAAAAAGTCACTTTCTGACCACTTCTTCAATGGGCAAACACATGTATGGAAAGTTGTTTAAAACAAAGGGGATGCTATCAAAAAGTGATTGAATTACAATGGATTTCGGAACAGATCCAATTTTACTTGGCTTTGGGGATGGTTGTTTTTTTGGGCTCTTTTACATTCACTCTTTTGCAGGTGTTACTATATAATTAATTCCACCCTAGACACATTTCTTCGTCCGCTTGCATGCACCTCTCCTATAATATCAAGGTGTTTTTGTCCTTCCCTTGCGCACTACGATTTTCCGTGTGCTAACTTTTACTATACCACAAGTTACTATTGCCTACCAGTCTAACGGCCTACCCTGCCCTTAATCCCCCGTTCATAGTGACAACAGTGGTAGGTGGATCATTTGTCCAGATCAGTAATAGGCTAACTAGCAAGTATACCACACATAAACACATCCAAAGCTGCATACATTTTAAATATGAATCGACAAGAACAAATAGGAATAGCTGATAGGCAGGGGAGCGGCAAGGTGCATCATGGCTCATGAAAGAAAAGTGAAGACATTACACAGCTCAAAAATCTCCACTATTGATCTTGTTTCGGGACAATAGAATTATGCTACCTATACTAGCCTACAACAGCACAATTTCAAGGAATAATTGCGTCATTGTTTTCAAGTGAGTGCAACATTCTAGCCTACAGTGAAAATGTCATTTGACCAAGGGCGCAAAAGCCCTATGATTTGAATGTTTCCTTCGATTTGGATCAGTTGTGGGTCTACTCTCAACAGTTTATAAAGCTCTGCATCTTCTCCAATCTAAACGTATATTCCTCCCGCACCTAGAACCTTCAATATAGCCAAAATAGTTATAATTTAACTTATTTTCTTTAAAAATGTATTATATTTTATATGTGGCATAAACACAACCAGTCAAAATGTTGTAACATTATTAGGCTACTTCAAAAGTCTCCTGTAGGCATTCCCACGTCCGTCCAAATAGAATTCCAGCAGCCTCAAAATGGCTTGACATTCAACAGGTTTCCAACCTTTGTATGCGAGTAAATTGTCTAATAAAAAATGGCACCACATTATGGGAAAGCATGCAGTTTATTAGGAAACGAAATAAATGGTGATGCACTCCACAGGATAGTGAAAGTCCACCGTGATGAGTTTGATGCTCCTTTCAATATCAAGAGTCTTATTCTGGTGACATGATTATCGATGCTTGGCTGCCATTTGACAAATAAAAATAATCTCGCACTTTTGTCCATAATAATATATCCTAAGCGCACGTGCCAATACCAGTGGCCACATGCTCTATAACCAAGCAACATTTTGTGACAAAACCATCAGTACATATCAATGCAATCTCGGTCACATTTAAAATTATTTGTGTATATATGTTTTTTTTTACTGACAATTAAATCAACCAATCCAAACCGTGCAAAAGCAATACGATTAATGGAAAGAGACATATGTTAGAATACACCAAAAAGTTGAATAACATTCAGAGATTGTCAAGCCAAGCCTTCGATACTGGGTATGCCTACAAGGTAGGGAGGGACGTGTTTGTTTGTCGAGACTGACAGTCTATTTATTGTGGTGTTGAAAACGCAAACCATGTCAGTATATTTTGCTAATTGGTTGTGTGGTGCATTGGCACAGAAACACTTTGGTGGAAAATTCGTTGCATATATTTTATATAATGAATTATAAGGCATCAAAATGTTGAAAATCTGATTTTCCCCTTCGCTGATCATTGCAAGCGGCTCTGATCGTGAAGTAATGAAAAAGGCAGGGAGAGAGAGCTCTCCAAAAAAAATCATGTTGGATTCCAATACAAATATCCCATTAGAATCCAATAGAAAATTGTATTCGATTTTGGAAACTATCCTATATGATAGAGTGCATTCGGAAAGAATTCAGACCCATCGACCTTTTCAACATTTAGTTACGTTACAGCCTTATTTAAAAATGTATACTTTCTTCAATCTAAACACAATACCCCACAATGCCATAGTTATCACATATCTCGCACAAACTGTATAGCTACACTAGGCAGGTTTCCATTGACCCAGGTTTTTTCGACAAAACCAGTGTTGCAAGAAACACGTCATGGAAACGGCAGATAGGAGTCATTTGCTAAAGATCGACATTTTTAATCGTTTGTCAGGGGCCGATTTTTCTTTTGTCGAACTTTCGTTATTGCGAAAAATTGAGATAAGGTGTTTTTCGAATTAATGATTATTGCCTAATCATTTAAGATAGTCTGCTGCTTGCAACATAGTATTTTTCAACCATAAAATGTATGTTTCTTTGCAGGACAAGGATTGTCCTGACTTCCAAGAATGCCGGAATTGCTTCCCCTTGCTTTTCTGGCAGGTTTCACCGTGTCCAATTATTTCAGATCTACAGGAGTGCACGTTTCACCATGGCATGAACCGCGGTTATACGTTGGCACATGAGAATTATTAGTATATGGAAAATATTTGTAAATTATTGTATTCTATCCATGGGAGTTTTCGCTGTCTCCGAGACATGAAAACAGATAGATGGGAGGGCATATAGACTATCGCCAATTTATTAATTCGCAATTTCCCTAAATGGGCAAAGTAAACACTTCAACCACTACATTTTTATTCGACACCACGTCTCAGCGAAATATTATAAAACGGTAGGTGTGACGTCATGACGTCCAGATGTTTTATCGACACGAGATAGTTAGATGGCAACGCACTCTAGCAGGCAATTGTCGCATCTATTTTCTATACGAACTTTCTAACAAATCAAATCACTGGACAAGTTAACGGAAACAGACTGCCGAAAAATATCAAATGTGTCAGTAGCTATACAATTGTCTCTTCAGACAATTTGTTGAATTCAGCTCGGTCTGCCTGCGTAATTGCTAGTAAAGTATCTGTCCAAAACTTCTCGCGCTGTAAGTGGCATTGGCTTACAGTATATGGGATGTGTTACAATGTGGCAACGGGTAGTAGAATACAGCAACTGGTGATGTCGTGTTACAGTAGGTCAAAGGCGGGCACGAGGTGTAGCCTAACATCGGAAACTATGCTGCTTGAAATAGACGTAGCTGTCGGGAGCACTACACTTTGCAAAAGGTTAGGCTATCAAGCTCTGTTAGCCCGACAGAAAACAGAAGTTGAAAGTGCCATAGCCACCATAAACTATCGAAAAGACAGACGGGGTTCTTAATTGTTCAAGCGCAGCGACAATATGTGTGTGTGTAAATGACAAAACACACATATCCATGGCAAAACAAACAAGAAACACAGCAGTACTATAGTTTAAGAAGTCGCCTACAAACCTCCCATTGTGTGGAGTCCCTTCTTTCCTTTGAGTGGCCCCTCCCTCTTCGAGACCATTATCACCACAGCACTGCAGGGAGTGGTTATAACTTTCCCGGAAATGCCTGATACATTGCATCTTATTTTAGACCGACAGCAGTACATTGAATAGTAACTATGAAGTAGCCTACAGTATCAATGTCATTTATTTTATTGAATGTTGAATTAACATACATATTATCTAAGTTTTACTGAAAGGAATTTGTTAGAATTTGATGTCGTTTGATTTACAGTAGGCCTCAATTTCCATAATTGACTAATTCTAGGAATATGCTATTATGGCACCAACAAAAAAAGACAAATGCATGTTGGTAAACTTCCTAAATTGATACAGACTATTTTACAGGGAGACAGAATGACCGAAGCAGAAATAGGATCAATATACATGTTTTAATAACCTCAACAACACAACATTAAGTCTGAAGTTAAGTTTATACTATTAAGCATGCACCTTGCCAGTGCAACATCATCACCACCACCACCACCACATAGGTAAGTAGGCTACTGGCTTCTATTGAGCATTCCACTGCTTAGACGTTGCCAGATCTTACCTATCAGCTAACCACATCATTATGTTATAGCAATCTGTCAGTCGATGACATGGCATGCAACCATTGGTTGATGCATGCAACGAACCAAGCAGTGGAATGCGACCACCATCTCCACCCAAAGTCCCTTGAAGAAAACATGGAAAATGACATCAACATGGTATCAATATGCCACTAATCATAATCCACATTATTGACAATACGAACATACATGACATTGTTTAAAATAAATACAAACAACTTATTTAGTACAAAGATAAACTCAAATTGGATCAAGATTGTGAGTAAGTAGTAAAACATAACAATAGCATCAGCAAACAGACAGCATTTCTATACCATATATCCATATTGATACTGTGTTTAAATTGCACTTGTAAAAAAAAAAAAAAAAGAGAAAAAAGTCATAAACATAACTTTTATTGCATCAACAAAGCTGTGAATTAAATGGCACTGCAGAAGTGTTGATGACTTTACCTCTTCTGTTTGCTGAAGTCACAACAACTCTATTAGAGGACATAAAAAGGGCGAATAAAATTGCATTAAAACAGACAAAGAAATTATCCTCCATACGTGTCAATTCTATATTGACATTGCCTGACCTTTGCCACACACACTAGAGTATAAGTAAGTATGTGCATTAGTAATCTCTCAATCAGCCACTGTTGTAAATGCCTCGAGCCACTAACTCGGCAGCCAAAGTTAACAGTTATGGTATCAAAACGTTTAAAATACGTTTTTTCTTTATAATAATAAATCATAATAACAGCCCCTAAATTTGCAATTCTGCACATTTGGAGGATCACAGAATCACTTCAAAGAATTCACCACAGTTCCTCAATCTGTAATGACTGGGGTCAAAACCTCTCACCCAAATTCCTTCTCAAAGACATTGAAAACATTAAAAACTAAATCTAGCTTCTCTTTTGTGGACAGAAAGGCACTACTAGTCAAAACTAAGACCAGAAGATAGAAGAATAAGGTGCCAAAAAGCCTTCTTGAACATTATAAAAATTGGCCAGGCGGTCATTGTAAAGAATAATTTGTTTTTAATTGACTCGCCTGGATAAATAAAGGTTAAATAAAACATCTAAATACATGTGACAAGATTTAAAACAAAAGAGAGAAAGGACTCATTCCAATCAAGATTTCTTACATTAGCCTAGAAGTCCCACTGAATATTGACCCTCGGGAAAACTGTAGCAAGTCACTTTAGTTCCTATGACTTTCCTGCCTCTGATCTTTCTCTACAAATAAATATAAATCAACACAGGTTTGCTCTCCATGGAAATTCTATTATGAATGCTCCAATTATCAACAATTATTAAATGCAACAAAAAGCTTATGAACACCTCACACGTTCACTGAGTTACAACAAGCAAACAAAGATAAATAAATACATTAAAATGGCGCAGTCATCCGGGTAGCCGATTAAACTCAACTCCATGATTTACGATGGAGTTGAGCGGCGACTATCACATCAAATGATTTCAGCACCCAAAACATAGCCCGCAATTACACGCGACAGTGGGTTTTTATGTGACTTCGGCGCTCCAGTTCGCCAACACTAGACACCACTCGACTCCATCGTAAATCGTGGAGTTGAGTTGGAGTCGGCTGTAGTCGGGGGAAAGACACAAGAGTTATAATAGTATAGAGGTGGACAATGTGGAGTGAGTGACTGGATCACAAATGAGGATCAAACTGTCGGTCATATCCATAGAAATAGACCTCTATTGGTCATCATACCGAGGAGACTTTCTTGTTTCCTGTAGCCGCACAGAGGGACCAAACCCCTGGGGGTTTCACGTGTGTCTGTAGGGGCCTGGAGCATATGTGTGTGTGTGTGTCAGAGGACGTGAGCAGAGTGGAGCTGAAGTGGAGCGTGCTTCATTTGGCTGGAGCGTGGAGCGAATTTCTAAAACGTTGGAGCGTCGACCTTCTATCCTGCTTCAATTGGGCATGCTCTGGCCAGCATTTCCCTCACTATGTTCTTTTAATTATGCTTATTCTGTTGTATTTATTTAGCCTACCCCATCACTAAAGCAAAGAGATGTTGATATGAGTACAGTGTCACAAAAGTAGATGGGGTGTTTGTTCAATGATCCTTTTTAAACACAAAATGAATGGAGTGAATTTGGAGTGGCAGAAGACTACTCCGTGAGCAATGAGTGGGATCTCTGACCGCTCAACTCCGCTCACATACTCTGGTGTGTGTTTGCACTCAGAAATCAAAAGTCCTCGCATTACAGCAGTGTGTGTCTCTGACATGGGTCTCAGGCCACAGGGGGGGGGTACTGAAGTAATCATCGGCAACTGTCAACCTTTGAAGGGGACACTGGGTTTGATTGAATTACTGTAAAATGGAGAGAAAATTAAATAACATTAAAATCTGAGAGTTTGATTATCATTTGGTCAGTCTTCATTTGATACAATCTAAATTGATGAAATCATTACCTGCGTTAGTTGCATGGTAAGGTGGGGGAGTCAGTGGGGTTAGGATGGTAAGGGTTAGTCGTGCACAGTGGAGTCTTGGCTGACCATGATGCAACTGGCTGCAGGAAGCAGAAGACTCACAAGTATGGTCCTCAACGTGCAGGTTAGGGATGATCATGAGTTATGAGGTAAATATAAGTTACACCAGCATACAGATTTCTGCAGACAGGTAGGAGAAGATGAGGAGGATGGGGCAGACATGGATGACTGGATGAGGGTTATAAGAGAGTTGGAGTGTACGGAACAGATTCACTCAGTCTTCACCTTACTCAAAGTCCTCACTAAACATTTCAAAACCACCAGGCTAATTCACACAAAACTAGACCCATATATCATTTTTAAAATACTTATTCCTTAATTAGGGTTGGTAACTAACCCTCATTTAGAAGTGCTCTATTTGCCTTTGTAATGAAAATGGCTCTACAATCTCTATTACATCAAGTGCCAGGGAACTTAATCTGTAAACCTGAATGTGCCACATCACAGTTATCACTTTGTGATATCACAGCAAAAGTGATATCACAAGTGCTTAGCCACAGTGCCCTTTTATTTAGCAGCTACAGTACATTTCATTGCACTGTTTTAATGGTCCCCGAATGGTGTGGACCAGACGGACGCAGCAGAGCTCTTTCTGCAGCCTGCACTGCTGCCTGTCTGAAAGTCATAAGCTTACTCAGTTACACTTTACTTGAAGCCTTCGTCATAAGAGCTACACTGTCATAAACATGAAATAACATAGATATAACAGACTATTTTATGTACACACGCCTGCTCTGAACTCTGACTGTTTGAGGAGAGCTGATAGCAGTAAATTCTACAACCTTGCCAATATTCTGCCACTCCGTGAGCATTACTAGCAGAAAAGGTATGCCTGAGCCAAGCTAGCATCATGCCATGCTGGATATGAATACATAGCTATCACATAGTAGTAAATACAAGCACACCGTTAGCCACCACTGTCCTAGTCACAGCAACAGCCTTGACAGAACCATGCCGGTGAAGCTCAGCAGTGCATAGCGTGATGAGAGGTTAGCGGTTATGATGGAGGTTAGAGGTTATGATGGAGGTTAGAGTTCAAAGGTCAAAGTAAATCTCGCTGCAGAGGACCACGGGGCCTCCCAGGATGCCGCTGGGCTCGGGGAGAACCCTGCAGGAACGTCTCTGACTTACATAATGATTGGCCGATGCCCCTTTGCCCCGCGCCAATGAGGAGGTTTTTCCCCGCCCGCCTGCCGCCACTCCCCCGCCGCGGCGCGCCTGTTCGTGGTCGAACTCCAGGTCCTCCAGTCGTTGGGTCAGGGCCAGCTTCTGCTGGATGGCCATGCGGAGCAGGGAGTTCAGGGTCTTCTTCTCATCCTCCGCTGCAGCCAGCTGCCTCTGCATGTCATCCAGCTGGGTCACATACTCGTCACACCTGAGATGGTGAGAGAAGAGGGGGGAGGGAGACAGAGAAAGAGAGAGATAAAGAGGGGTTAAAGATAGAGGGCGAGAGCAAAAGGGACACAGGAATAGTGAGAGAAGGGAAAATATTAGTCAAATGAAAACCAAATAAGGAACTTATCATTTTCTCCACCAGATGGCGCACATCTTTTCCTGCTGCCAGTCGGTGCATGTTTTCTCCGTTCAGACTCACAGAGGCACATTTTCCAGATGCTGTCAGGAGGAGCCTGCCAGCAGCCTCTGAATCTCTTCAGTATTACATCAGACAGCTCCCACAATGCCCCGTCTCTCCCACACACACATACAGCAGACACGGAAGAGGAAGTGAGACACCCCACTCGCTTAAATGTTTTTTTTTTTTTTTTCGTTCGATGAAAGTCAATGAAGTAAGTAGACCAGACCCACCTGCTATTGCATTGGTGTCTATGGGAGACACCCCCAGTTAAGTAGACTGAAACTGACCATTTTTATCATTGGTAAACGGCCTAAGTGAACCATCTTCATTTATCCACCATCTTTGCATGCAGCCTCTGGCAGAAAAACCAGCTCCTCAACAACCTAGAAGCTCATTCAGGGCCGGCGTTATGGGCGGGTCTTAGGGAGCCCGACCCGCCCTAATGTACCTCCTTGCCCGTCCAAATCAAATAATTGATCATTTATTTGACCGAGACGCGCGCCGACAGAAAGACGCACCAATCTCAGGTAAAGCATCCGAGCGAGCGAAACAGTGACCCTCAGTCTCAGAATATGTAGAACATCTATCTGATGCTTTTCCGGAAATGTATTAAATGTATAAAAAAAAAAAAAACGGAAATATTTTTTTAAGTATTCAGACTTTCTTGAAGCACCTTTGACAGCTATTATAGCCTCAAGTCTTCTTGGGTATGATGCTACAAGCTTGGCACACTTGTATTTGGGGAGTTTCTCCAATTCGTCACTGCAGATGCTCTCAAGCTCTGTCAGGTTGGATGGGGAGTGTCGCTGCACAGCTATTTTTAGGTCTCTCTAGAGATGTTCAATCGGGTTCATGTCCGGGCTCTGGCTGGGCCACTCAAGGACATTCACAGACTTCCATTCCTGCATTGTCTTGACTGTGTGCTTAGGGTCGTTGTCCTGTTGGAAGGTGAACCTTTGCCCCAGTCTGAGGTCCTGAGCGCTCTGGAGAAAGTTTTCATCAAGGATCTCACTGTACTTTGCTCCGTTCATCTTTCCCTCAAACCTGACTCGTCTTCCAGTCCCTGCCATGCTTCACTGTAGGGATGCTGCCAGGTTTCCTCCAGATGTGACGCTTACATTCAAGATTGAACCAAGAGTTCAATCTTGGTTTTATCAGACCAGAGAATCTTGTTTCTCATTAGTCTTTAGGTGCCTTTTGGCAAACTCCAAGCGGGCTGTCATGTGCTTTTTATTGAGGAGTTGCTTCCGTTTGGCCACCCTACCATAAAGGCTGCAGAGATGGTTATCCTTCTGGAAGGTTCTCCCATCTCCACATAGGAAGTCTGGAGCTCTGTCAGAGTGTCTATCGGGTACTTGGTCACCTCCCTGACCGAGGCCCTTCTCCTCCGATTGGTCAGTTTGGCCGGGCGGACAGCTGTAGGAAGAGTTTTGGTGGTTCCAAAATGTATTCAATTTAAGAATGATGGAGGCCACTGTTCTTGAGGACCTTCAATGCCGCAGAAATGTTTTGGTACTCTTTCCAGATCTGTGCCTCGACACAATCCTGTCGCCTCGGAGCTCTACGGACAATTCCTTCGACCTCATGGCTTGGTTTTTGCTCTGACATGCACTGTCAACTGTGGGACCTTATATAGACAAATCATATCTAAAATCAATTGAATTTACCACAGGTGGACTCCAATCAATTTTAGAAACCTCTTTAAGGATGATCAATGGAAACAGGATGCACCTGAGCTCAATTTTGAGTCTCATAGCAAAGGGTCTCAATACTTATGTAATTTCTGTTTATTTACATTTTTTATAAATGTGCAAACATAAAAAAATAAAAATAAACTTAGGATTTTGTCATTTTGGTATGGTGTGTAAATTGATGAGGAAAAAAAGGCTGAATAAGGCTGTAACGTAACAAAATGTGGAAAAAGGGAAGGGGTCTGAATAGTTTCTGAATGCACTGTATCTATCTATATATTATGCATGGTAATACATTTTCTGGTCTTCTTACAGTCATTTATGTAAAAAAAAAAGGTGTTCATTTTCTTTTGGCAGGGGGGGGGGATAAATAATAAATAAAATTGGGAACCCTGCATGCAATACGGCATATGAAACGAGAAAACCTAGCGATTGCAGGGAAAGAGTCATATCACTGTGATGTTCTCAGGTGGATTTAGAGCTCTCAGCATGGAAAAATACAAAATAATTTTGTAGAATTGAAACAAGACCACTTCCTCTTGGTCATAGAGGGACGAAATGACTTTGTGCATAAAGCTGAAGTTGTAACGAGTCAGCAGGCATTTGTCTCTGAGTCTCTCAGAGGAAGCTGGGCAGAAAATGCTTTGTTGTCAGTTATATGAAATTGTGCCAATTTTGTACTGTCACTAAGTATATTTATTATAATATTACTAAGTATATCATATTTTACAGTTATGAGCAAGGTGAAATATTATTGCAAGTCGTTTATAATTTGATTGTTACTACATGGAAAGTATTTCAATAATTTCAAGCCCTATTTCCCCCACATTTGTTGAATAGAAGAAAAAAAAAGAAAATCACATGATTTTTCATATTTTCATTTTTGTATCATATTTGTACTAGGGATAAATTACCTTTGGGTATGTGTATTTAGACGGGAAACTACATTTTCACATTACATTTAAAAGCAGACTTCTGATAACTTAAGTGTCCCAATAAGCTCTTAGCGTGTATCTACTAAGCCTTACCTTGTGGCAAACATGGCCCGTAATGAGGTGAAGGTGGCAGCGTCCTCTTTCAGGCCCTTGAGCTCATTGCGGAGCTTCAACATGGTCTCGGTCACCATGGTCTTCTCGTTGTCGTATTTACTCTTCAGGTTGGCCAGCGCCACCTCAGCCGTCTGCAGAGTAGAGTAGAATAGTTTATTGTCCATTTTATTCGAATGGAGGGCAGAGGTCACAGTCACAGGATTAGTAAGACCTTATGCTAATATTATCTCTGAACTTCTACACAGAAAGTAAATACTCTCAACTACTGGTCATTTCATACCGTATCAACTCTACTTTTAAACAGTACCAACCGCTCGTGTTTTGGCAGAAAATTCACACTATCACACACACCTGTTTGTTGGCCTTGAGCACGGTCCTCAGGGTGGCAATCTGCTCTCTCTTGGTGCTGAGCAGAGACTTGAGTTTGAGGATTTCCCCCATGCAGGCCTCCTTGTCCTTATCGGTCACAGTACCCAGCTCCATGGAGGCCATCCTCTGGCGGCTCAGCTCTGTGGTGCGGTCCACCGCCTGCTGCAGGTGACGGATCTGGTCCCTGATGATGGCAACTAGGTTATAGATGTTCATGGGCTCTGAACGGGACTCTGGGATTGGGGCTGGGGTGGCTGGATCACTGGCTTCATATTTAATGGGTTCAGTTTCAGGAACCAGCCCATTGGAGAGCAGAACATGGGACAGATGTTGTGTCTTCCCCTCTCGGCTGCCCCTGCCCCCTACACTGGCCTTTCCTTCCTTATAGTAGTCGAGCATGACCCGGCTGGGCGTCTCGTTGTTGCACATGCACACGTGGTTATAAAGGTTGGCCAGCTCCTCGCTGAACGTCACCAGTTCGTCCTGCGCCACGTTCAGGCTTCCCTGCGACTCGCCAACCGCTTCACTCACTCGCCGCAGCTCTTTCACCAGCCTCGCCACCTCCTCGTGCTCCTCCCGGCTGCTCTTCTCCAGGGAGGCCAGCTTTTCGCTCAGCCCTGCCACGTCGCTCTCCAGGCGGACTCGCTCTTCTTCGTACTGGCTCCGGCAAGACTGGTACTCGGCTTTAAGAGTCTTCAGCTCCTGTCTGAGCTCCCCGGCTTCTGATACGGCGATGGTATACTTACACTGCAGGATCTCAGGCCCGTTGATGTCCAACTCGTAGTAGTCCCCGTCACCGTCATCGCGACTGTCTCGCTCTTTCTCGCTGTCCGGGGCCGAGTGGCGCTCCTTGCTGGCCTGGAGTTTCCTCATGGCACTGAGGTTCTCGGTGAGGCGTCCCACCGTCTCCTGCTGCTCTGACAGAGTCCCGTGGGCCACCTCCAGCTGCTTCTGGGACTCCTGCAGAGAGGAGAGGAGCGCCGCCTTCTCTCGCTCCACCTGGAGAACACAGACACGGGACACAGTCACATAACAGCACTGAGAAATCTCTGCAACACTATGTTTACAATCCTATTTCAGCTTGGTTTTTATTACTTTTGATTGAGAAATGAAGTAACAATTCTATATTTACATTAGTCTTTTTTTCTTCTTCTTCTAATTTATATGTAAATACCAGGTAAATATCTGGCTCTAAAATGAAGTGTAATCCAAAATGCCATATGGAGGTGTGAGACACTGTAGTGTGAGATACTCACTCAATAATTTCACACAGTATTTATTCAGCAAGTCAACAGTGCATGTATAAGAGAAGTAGCTTTGTCAGTCCATGTAGCCCATGAAGTTCCACATAGGGCTCAATTGATTAGCCTTTGACTAGGCCACTAAGGCCAGTATAGGTAATCAATGTCCCTAAATGGATGAACACTGTGTTCCCCAATGCTTAATGAACTTTCCAGCCATAAGTCAGAACTGTTCACAGCTGCATGTACGCCTAACTATTTTCCAGGCAACACTTACAAACCCAGCTCAATAATGCTAATTATTACTTTATTGCTTTACCAGGGACGCCGACACCTTGACAGTGGACTGTGAATAAAGCAAACAGGCTAAGCATTTTTACAGTCCTGCCTGCTAAAGCTACTATGTGGTCATCTTACCTGCATGAGCTGCTGCTTGAGTTTCTGGATTTCTGAGATGTTGAGTTCACTCAGCAGGTCATCCACTAGGCTGGGGGCGGGCCGAAGTTTGGCTTTGTTATCTTCGTTGGCGTCGGCGGCCATCTCGGCCAGGCCGTTCTCGTAGCCGCGGAACGAGTCATCGTTGTTCGGCACGTTGGTGGCAGCAGTGGGATCCTCGCTGAACTTGAGTCCGTCATGGGAGACGTTGAGGGAACTGTGGTGGTATGGTAACAGGTTGTCCCCAATGGTCATGTAGTGGGACAGTTCTTTACGCAGGGCGGCCTTCTGCTCGCGCTCAGTCTTAATGGTCTCCAGAGCCTCGGTCAGCTGGCGCTCGGCGATCTCCCTCAGGCGCATGGCCTCCTCCTGTTGGCTGTGGAGGCACTGGGAGTCTTCCTCCAGGCGACGGATCTCATGCTTCAGACCCTCAAACTCCACCTAGAGATCACAGAGAAGCCACAGCACATCAGAGGAATCACTAACTAAATAGGGAGAATCCCCCTTACACTCACCACAAAAGCATATTTTTGTCTCATCCTCTCCAGTTGGTCCTTGTATCAATAGCCTCATTCATTGGCCTTGGCTTTCGACTTTCGAGCCGTGTCACTTTTTCACCCAAACATCTGAAGTGTATTGGCCAGTCTCTCTAACTCTACAACCTTAACCGCTACCCATCACCCACAATAAGCCCTCATCCTCCCGTAATCTCCATACACAACAGCGCCCACTACCCTAGGGCAGGGGAGGCGGCAGGTAGTCTAGTGGTTAAGAGCGTTGGTCCAGTAACCAAAAGGTTGCTTGATCGAATCCTCGAGCCGACTAGTTGAAAAATCTGCAGATGTTCCCTTGAGCAAGGCACTTAACTCTAAATCACTCCTGTAAGTCGCTCTGGATAAGAGCGTCTGCTAAATGACTAAAATGTTAAATGAATGCTCTCCCTCCCTCCCCTTAGTCCCTTCCTCCTCCTCTCACCTGGCTCTGTCGTAGCAGGGACACCTGTTTCTGCAGGGAGATGTTCTCATCCTCCAGCTCACTGTAGTCCTGCAGCAGACGTGCCTCCCGCACTTTATACTCTCGGATGTCATCACGCAGTTGGGTGCGCTGCAACTCCACCTGCTCAGAGCTCTACAGACAACGAGGAAAGAAATGGGTGAGAGAAGAAGCGAAAGAGGAAAAAGTCTTATCAGAGAGTACAACACAAGGACATGTGGATTTGATAAAAATGCATTCCGTGGTTGTACTGTAATGTCAACGCAGCGGGTGTTTCTCAATACGCATACTCTGAAGTATTAAAGTGTGCGAAACAGAGCACGGAGGGCACTTTTTGGATGCATACTCTGTTCGTACATATTTTGAAGCATGCATCAATGCGAGGTTCAACGGAAAGTATGCACAGAAATATGATGCGACCATGAGAAAAATGACAAAAGGTATTGAAATCAATGCTGGACTGTATTTTAGCTGAAGGGAGATAAAATTAACTCTGACTGTGGAATCAAATGTTCACCAATAACATCTCATACGTTCTGTGACAAAAATATTTTGTATATTAGTTAGCAAATACATACTGTGTTAGTAGATCGCAAGCTCATGGTAAGTCAATAGGGCTAGCTGGCTAGCTATCCATCAAGAATTGGTAGCTAGCTACCCATGAAGAATTGACAGCTAGTCATCTACCTTGCATAAGATTAGTTGTAGGTAGTTTTGCCTGTTAAACTAGCTGGCTAGCTAGATTATTAAGTGTGCTGGTTAAGTGTGCCTTGAATTCTAAATAAATCACCAACAGTGTCACCAGCAAAGCACCCCCACACCACCTCCTCCATGCGTCACGGTGGGAACTACACATGCGGAGATAGTCCGTTCACCTAATCGCATCTCAAAGACACAGCTTTTGGAAACAAAAATCTGAAATCTGGACAGATTCCCACTGGTCTAATGCCCATTACTCGTGTTTCTTGGCACAAGCAAGTCTCTTATTATTATTGGTGTCCTTTAGTAGTGGTTTCTTTGCAGCAATTTGACCATGAAGGCCTGATTCACAAAGTCTTCTCTGAACAGTTGATGTTGAGATGTGTCTGTTACTTGAACTCTGTGAAGCATTTATTTAGGCTACAATTTCTGAGGCTGGTAACTCTAATGAACTTATCCTCTGCAGCAGAGGTAACTCTGGGTCTTCCTTTCCTGTGGCGGTCCTCGAGAGAGCCAGTTTCATCATAGCGCTTGATGGTTTATGTGACTGCACTTGGAGAAACTTTCAAAGTTCTTAAAATGTTCCATATTGACTGACCTTCCTTTCTTAAAGTAATGGACTTTCGTTTCTCTTTGCTTATTTGAGCTGTTCTTGCCATAATATGGACTTGGTCTTTTATCAAATAGGGCTAATCTTCTATATACCACCCCTACCCTGTCACAACACAACTGATTGGCTCAAACGCATTAAGAAGGAAAAACATTCCACAAATGAACTTAACAAGGCACATCTGTTCATTGAAATGATTTCCAGGTGACTACGTCATGAAGCTGTTTGAGAAAATACCAAGAGTGTGCAAAGCTGCCATCAAGGCAAAGGGTGGCTACTTTGAAGAATCTCAAATATAAAACACATTTTGATTTGTTTAACACTTTTTTGGTTACTACATCATTCCATATGTGTTATTTCATCGTTTTGATGTCTTCACTATTATTCTACAATGTATAAAATAGTCAAAGAAAGAAAAATCCTGGAATGGTTAGGTGTGTCCAAACTTTTGACTGGTACTGTATATCTAGCCGATAATTCTGAAGTAAAAAGTTTGCTTTGTGCACATCTTGTTTTGTCACTGTCCTGGCTGGAAGAAGGTTCAGTGAATGGGGAGGTGCAGCGTGAGATAAAAAAAAGTGGTGCTTCTCAAACGTTTTATTCGTTCTCCACACAAGAATATACTCCAGAGAACATCCTTTGAGAATGTACTTGGAGCATGAGTGTGCAGCTTGGTAGTATGCATATTGAGGAACACCCAACATATGTGGCTATATGTCAGTGGAATAGTGTTGAGATGAGATCTTGGCAGCTTGTCCACTGTAATTAGGGAGGACCAAGATCCAGTTACCAGACTAGACCATTGAGTGAGAGTGCCTACTAAAAAGATATGGTCCTCTTCGTCAGATTGGTGAGACACAAGAGTATTTCCACATTGAGGTTTGACCTCTCCACATTGACCATGTTTGTGTTTTGGGCAGGTCCTCCACCTTCCAGCTCACCTCTCTCATTTCCAGGGCGACGGCAGCCAGGCGCTCGTTCTCTGATTGGGTGCTAGTGAGGGCGGTTCTGGCCAACCGCAGCTCATTCTGCAGCTCCAGGACCATCTGCTGATATTGGGCCTCCTTACTGGCTGACTCCAGCATCAGTGACTCCTCCCTGCTCTCCCCATCTGCAGCCACCTTCCTATGGGTGGAGTAGGCCTGACCAAACGCCTGGGGACAGAAGGAGAGAAAAATACATTGATTAATACTACGACTGAAGTGGAACACCTTCCTAAGGGTGGAGTATGCCTGCCGAACGCCTGGGGACAGGAGGAGAGAAAAATACATTGATTAATACTACGACTGAAGTGGAACACCTTCCTAAGGGTGGAGTATGCCTGCCGAACGCCTGGGGACAGAGGGGAGAAACATACATACGCATAGATTAGTACCAGGACAGAAGTCATAGGAGTACAAAACTGGGAGAAGGATGGACATTGACCAGAACTCGTGCAGGACTCCAGTGAGCATGACTAGTTGTGAGCATCATGACTGGTTGAGAGTCATATTAGACTGGTTGAGAGTCATATTAGATATTCCTCGTCATATTACTTTATTATGCTGTCCAATCAGCACAGAGCTTCACTAAAGGCTATCAGATGAGTGAAGGTGTGAAGGTTCCTTTAATACTTTGTCATTTTCGCAATTTTTTGGTCAATTCTGTTTGACTTACATACATCCTTGATGAGAAGTAATCCCTTTGATTATATGCAGTCTATTTCAATGCATTATTATATTTAGGATTTATCTGACAGTTTGAATTCGCGCCGTGGTCAGTTAAAACCTCTACGGGATCGGTGTCCCTATACCGGGACGGTTGTCACTAACGTGAGCTAATGTGACTAGAATGACGTTGTAAGTAACAGCAAACTTTCCAGGACATATGCATGTCTTATATTTGCAGAAAGCTTACATTCTTATTAATCTAAATGCACTGTCCAATTATCAGTAGCTATTACAGTGAATTAAAGACCATGCTATTGTTTGAGGAGAGTGCACAACAAAAAACTTTAATGACGGCAACTGGTTTGATACATTCACCTCCGAAGGTAAATCATGTACTTACATTCAGTAATCTTGCTCTGATTTGTCATCCTGAGGGTTCCAGAGATAAAATGTAGCATAGTTTTCTTTGATAAAATCAATTTTGGTTTTTGAAATGTAGGAGCTGGGTTCTACAGTTTGAACCACTGCTGTTTCTGAGAGTCCGATCCTTATATTAATGCACCGGTTATTTGAATTTTGATGCCGGCATTTGAAGTCGGCCTTGTTGTGACTTGATAGCTGGTATTTAATGGCTTTAAAGGACCCCCCCTAGTTTTCGTCACTATTACGACCTAATTCCTGTCTTAATGCGGAAATTATTGTATAGTTCCACCCTCCGAACACAGAGGTATGGCGCCTTATAAATATTGATTAAATCGGGAGTGCATGTCTCCACAGCCCATACGCCACAATTTTTGTAAACAAACTAAAAATCCAGGGTCAGAGTAACTTCGCTGATCGCTACGAAGCACAGTACAGCTAACGGTAGCTACGACATGGCAAAGGACCATCCATTCTCCTCTTCTGCAACAGAATTGAATGATCAAGGATGAACACAGTTTAGCGCCAATACTGGAGTTTTACCAGTGACGCTAGAGGCTAGCTAACCTACTCCCTGGACCAATACAAGGCTCTACAGTGCCACCATTTTACTTACATATGAACCTAAATATTTTGTTGTGGAACCTGGAATTGTTATTTAAGAGCACCAGTCACCTAGGAAAAATTATAGTTCTAGCTTTAATATCTTAAATATTTGTAATTATGTCACTATCTAGTTAGCTACCATTCAGGTGTTTTTCTGATAACCTAATTATCTGAAGAGTAAATGTTAGGTAGTTATTAGCTAGTGTACTCAAAATGTAGCTAGCGCTAGCTACAGTGTCTTTAGAAAGAATTCATACACCTTGACATATTCCACATTTTGTTGTGTTACAGCCTGAATTCAAAATGTATGACATGTTTTTTCCTCATCTACACACAATAGCCCATAATGACAAAGTGAAAACATATTTTTAGAAATTTTTGAAAATGTATTAAATTAAATAAAGAAATCTCATTTACATAAGTATTCACACCCCTGAGTTAATACATGTTAGGGTCACCAGTTATTACAGCTGTGAGTTGTTCTGGGTAAGTCTCTAAGGGCTTTGAACACCTGGATTTAAAAGTTCTTCAATCTCCCGAGTGGCGCAACAGTCTAAGGCACTGCATCTCTCAGGCAGTAGGAAGCTCTCTCAGCTATTTATATGCAGATACAGTCTTATACTCAGCAGGCCCCTCCCCAGATTGTGTTAAATGCTCTACAACAAAGCTTTCTTAGTGTCCAACAAGCTTTCTCTACCCTTGACCTCCAAAACAAAGGTCAAGTGGTATGGTAAGAAGAATGCCCCTCTCCGCACAGGTGTGATTACTACCTCTGAGGGTTTAGAGCCTGAGGTAGTCACCTCATACAAGTACTTGGGAGTATGGCTAAACGGTACACTGTCCTTCTCTCAGCACATATCAAAGCTGCAGGCTAAAGTTAAATCTAGACTTGGTTTCCTCTATCGTAATCACTCCTCTTTCACCCAAGCGGCAAACTAACCCTGATTCAGATGACCATCCCACCCATACTAGGTTTGGGAGACAACATTTATAGATCGGCGGGTAAGGGTGCTCTAGAGCAGCTACATGTTCCTTACCATTCGGCCATCAGATTTGCCACCAATGCTCCTTATATGACACATCACTGCATTCTATACTCCTCTGTAAACTGGTCATCTCTGTATACCTGCCGCAAGACCCACTGGCTGATGCTTATTTATAAAAACCCTCTTAGGCCTCACGCCCCCCTATCTATCTACTGCAGCCCTCATCCTCCACATACAACACCCGTTCTGCCAGTCACATTCTATTAAAGGTCCCCAAAGCACATAGATCCCTGGGATGCGCTTCGGTTCGCTAAAGCTAGCGACTGGAACGAGCTGCAACAAACACTCAAACTGGACAGTTTTATCTCAATCTCTTCATTCAAAGACTCAACCATGGACACTCTTATTGACAGTTGTGGCTGCTTTGTGTAATGTATTGTCATCTCTACCTTGACCTTTGTGCTGTTGACTGTGCCCAATAATGTTTGTACCATGTTTTGTTGCTACCCTGTTGTTGTCATGTTGCGTTGCTACCATGCTGTGTTGCTGCCTTGCTATGTTGCCGTCTTAGGTCTCTCTTTAAGTAGTGTTGTCTCTTGTCGTGATGTGTGTTTTGTCCTATATTTATATATAGTTTTTTTTACATCCCAATAAGAATTTGTTTCTAACTCACTTGCCTGGTTAAATAAAAAAAATACAGATAGGCCTCCCGGGTGGCGCAGTGGTCTAAGGCACTGCATCCCAGTGCTAGCTGTGCCACCAGAGATGCTGGGTTCGAGCCCAGGCTCTGTCGCAGCCGGCCGCGCTGTCGCAGCAGCCGACCACAATTGGCGGGAGTTGTAACGACTAACAATTGGATACCACGAAATTGGGGGGGAAAATACAAATAATGAGATGAGGTAGTAGTCATTCAAAAACAGAGTGAGTCCATGCAACGTGTTAAGCGCATCTTTACTCCTGAACACATTTAGGCTTGCCATAACACACATTTAGGCTTGCCAGCTTGCCATAACACGTATTTAGGCTTGCCAGCTTGCCATAACACACATTTAGGCTTGCCAGCTTGCCATAACACACATTTAGGCTTGCCAGCTTGCCATAACACACATTTAGGCTTGCCAGCTTGCCATAACACACATTTAGGCTTGCCAGCTTGCCATAACACGTATTTAGGCTTGCCAGCTTGCCATAACACACATTTAGGCTTGCCAGCTTGCCATAACACACATTTAGGCTTGCCAGCTTGCCATAACACACAGTTAGGCTTGCCAGCTTGCCATAACACACATTTAGGCTTGCCAGAACACACATTTAGGCTTGCCAGCTTGCCATAACACACATTTAGGCTTGCCAGCTTGCCATAACACACATTTAGGCTTGCCAGCTTGCCATAACACACATTTAGGCTTGCCAGCTTGCCATAACACGTATTTAGGCTTGCCAGCTTGCCATAACACACATTTAGGCTTGCCAGCTTGCCATAACGCACATTTAGGCTTGCCAGCTTGCCATAACACACATTTAGGCTTGCCAGCTTGCCATAACACGTATTTAGGCTTGCCAGCTTGCCATAACACACATTTAGGCTTGCCAGCTTGCCATAACACACATTTAGGCTTGCCAGCTTGCCATAACACGTATTTAGGCTTGCCAGCTTGCCATAACACACATTTAGGCTTGCCAGCTTGCCATAACACACATTTAGGCTTGCCAGCTTGCCATAACACACATTTAGGCTTGCCAGCTTGCCATAGCACACATTTAGGCTTGCCAGCTTGCCATAACACACATTTAGGTTTGCCAGCTTGCCATAACACACATTTAGGCTTGCCATAGCACACATTTAGGCTTGCCAGCTTGCCATAACACACATTTAGGTTTGCCAGCTTGCCATAACACACATTTAGGCTTGCCAGCTTGCCATAACACACATTTAGGCTTGCCAGCTTGCCATAACACACATTTAGGCTTGCCAGCTTGCCATAACACACATTTAGGCTTGCCAGCTTGCCATAACACACATTTAGGCTTGCCAGCTTGCCATAACACACATTTAGGCTTGCCAGCTTGCCATAACACACATTTAGGCTTGCCAGCTTGCCATAACACGTATTTAGGCTTGCCAGCTTGCCATAACACGCATTTAGGCTTGCCAGCTTGCCATAACACGCATTTAGGCTTGCCAGCTTGCCATAACACACATTTAGGCTTGCCAGCTTGCCATAACACGTATTTAGGCTTGCCAGCTTGCCATAACACGTATTTAGGCTTGCCATAACACACATTTAGGCTTGCCATAACACACATTTAGGCTTGCCATAACACACATTTAGGCTTGCCAGCTTGCCATAACACGTATTTAGGCTTGCCAGCTTGCCATAACACACATTTAGGCTTGCCAGCTTGCCATAACACACATTTAGGCTTGCCATAACACACATTTAGGCTTGCCAGCTTGCCATAACACGTATTTAGGCTTGCCAGCTTGCCATAACACACATTTAGGCTTGCCAGCTTGCCATAACACACATTTAGGCTTGCCAGCTTGCCATAACACACATTTAGGCTTGCCAGCTTGCCATAACACACATTTAGGCTTGCCAGCTTGCCATAACACACATTTAGGCTTGCCAGCTTGCCATAACACCCATTTAGGCTTGCCAGCTTGCCATAACACCCATTTAGGCTTGCCAGCTTGCCATAACACCCATTTAGGCTTGCCAGCTTGCCATAACACACATTTAGGCTTGCCAGCTTGCCATAACACCCATTTAGGCTTGCCAGCTTGCCATAACACCCATTTAGGCTTGCCAGCTTGCCATAACACACATTTAGGCTTGCCATCTTGCCATAACACACATTTAGGCTTGCCAGCTTGCCATAACACACATTTAGGCTTGCCAGCTTGCCATAACACACATTTAGGCTTGCCAGCTTGCCATAACACGTATTTAGGCTTGCCAGCTTGCCATAACACGCATTTAGGCTTGCCAGCTTGCCATAACACGCATTTAGGCTTGCCAGCTTGCCATAACACACATTTAGGCTTGCCAGCTTGCCATAACACGTATTTAGGCTTGCCAGCTTGCCATAACACGTATTTAGGCTTGCCATAACACACATTTAGGCTTGCCAGCTTGCCATAACACACATTTAGGCTTGCCATAACACACATTTAGGCTTGCCAGCTTGCCATAACACGTATTTAGGCTTGCCAGCTTGCCATAACACACATTTAGGCTTGCCAGCTTGCCATAACACACATTTAGGCTTGCCATAACACACATTTAGGCTTGCCAGCTTGCCATAACACGTATTTAGGCTTGCCAGCTTGCCATAACACACATTTAGGCTTGCCAGCTTGCCATAACACACATTTAGGCTTGCCAGCTTGCCATAACACACATTTAGGCTTGCCAGCTTGCCATAACACACATTTAGGCTTGCCAGCTTGCCATAACACACATTTAGGCTTGCCAGCTTGCCATAACACACATTTAGGCTTGCCAGCTTGCCATAACACACATTTAGGCTTGCCAGCTTGCCATAACACCCATTTAGGCTTGCCAGCTTGCCATAACACCCATTTAGGCTTGCCAGCTTGCCATAACACCCATTTAGGCTTGCCAGCTTGCCATAACACACATTTAGGCTTGCCAGCTTGCCATAACACCCATTTAGGCTTGCCAGCTTGCCATAACACCCATTTAGGCTTGCCAGCTTGCCATAACACACATTTAGGCTTGCCATCTTGCCATAACACACATTTAGGCTTGCCAGCTTGCCATAACACACATTTAGGCTTGCCAGCTTGCCATAACACACATTTAGGCTTGCCAAAAATACTTGTTCACATTTCAGCTTTTCATTTTTTCTTAATTTGTAAAAATGTCTAAAAACATAATTCCACTTTGACATTATGGGTTACTGTTTATAGGCCAGCGAGACAAAATCTAAATTTAATTCAAGGCACTGTAGCTACCTGGCTAGCTAACTAAACGACCTAGCTGCAGTGTCCAACACTGAATCAGTGTTGGACACTAGCTAGAACATGGACCAATACTTTAATAGCAATAGAGTTAGCTACTAATACAATAACCCAACTTCTTGAATATTGTTTTGATGAGGCGAATAGAATAAGGATGTCACTTGGTCAAATCGGGGCGGCAGGTAGCCTAGTGGTTAGACCGTTGGGCCAATAACCGAAAGGTTGCTGGATCGAATTCCCAAGCTGACAAGGTAAAAATCTGTCGTCCTGCCCCTGAACAAGGCAGTTAAACCCACTGTTCCCCGGTAGATCGCCACTGTAAATACGAATTTGTTCTTAACAAATTACAATGTAAACATATCATGTAATTCTACTTACTGTATGTTCCTAATTATTTACTTAGTATTATCAAACTTCATCCGGATATTACACTGTTGGTGTGTAGGAGTACAATATTACTAGTTAGCTTGTATTCTACGAACAATAACACCAGTGTTCCTGTAAAATAATGTGTATAATGTAATATAGATAGGTTATAGCCGAGAGAGAGAAGGAATTGGTGGCTTGTTAGAGCACATCACATTTCAGTGGTGCTCATCAGGACCCACATAAACAATTGAAATGTCAATGTGGCCCCCCTCAAACATATTGTAACACTGGGAATCCTTAGCAGTCCATGTATGATAGTACCCTGAGTGGAGGAGTAGGCTATAATGAACATGTGGTCTTCCTGTACATTGTAATAATTTATTTTCCATTCCATTGTTTGCTCAGCTTGTAATTGTAGTTGGTTATGTAAACATTATCAGAACAGGCATTGCATGATAAACAGAACAAAACATGGACCCATCATATGATATATACGTTTTAACAATTTCAACGACAGCTTCACTTTTCTGTCAATATTACAATATTGCTGCTTGCTCAGCCTCTGTCCTTGGTCTGCATCACACAGACCGACAGTCCTCAGTCCTGAATTGTCATTAAGTCCATAGACCGGATCCATAAACTGTTCTCAGTTTAGCCAAGAGAACTGAGAATCAGGCAGGGATTCTCTCTGTAAACAGTCAAGAGAGTGCTGTCAGGTTCCTACCCACTGTGTACATCAGCACCCTGGTCAAGCCTCCCATGATTGTCCAGCCTTGTTGTAGTCCCGACTCTACTTCACATACGTGGCGTTGGATTTTAACCAGGGTTTGACAATCATGGACAGTGACCTTATTTGCAATTTTTGGGGGAGAGATCATCCAGGGCGTGTGTGAGTTTCAATGTTATTTACAGTGACATAGGCCTACCTTCACAATAAGCTACATAAATGAATGTGTACACTGCATTTTTTCTGGACAAGATTCAGGATGGCTAAATTGTTGTTGTCTGTTGACTCCTGAAACACAGACACAAAGGTAGAGTGAGTGAATAGTCACATTGTCTGCCTGTCATGGATCAATGTAGCCTAAATTCTATGAACTTGACAATAGCATATTCAAACATTCTCCATGGAGAGGAAGGTGTCTGTCTGGCCATTGTTTCACTTATGTGGCCATGCAGAGCAGAGGGGGGGCAGGGATGGGTAGCCTAAGAGAAAATGGCATGTAGGCAGTTCTCACATTTGGTTTCTGTTGGATACGACAGAATGTTACTCTGCTAAACACAGAAGTACAGCCAATCTCTCAACTTCAAACTAGCTAATTATAACATAGTGCATTTGGAAAGTATTCAGACCCCTTCACTTTTTCCACATTTTGTTACGTCACAGCCTTATTCTAATATGATTTTTTATTTAAGTTGCCTGAATGTTTATGGACAATATTCCTTTGATGCATTAGATTTATCAAGATCCATTTTGTGTGATACACTTTTCTTGACATTTTGAATTTCATTTATTGGACATTTTGGTTGTTTATATGGAAATTGGAAATATTATTTATCATAATGAGTATAAATTACACATTTATGTAGAATAATTCCATATAGACTAAGGATATACCAGCATTTCTCCATTCAGCGTTTCAGAACATGAATGGAGAATGGTGCTCGTTTACCTCTCTGCCAATAACAGCTAGTTTTAAGTTTACCCCTCCCCACTCAGACAACCCCCAGACAAGTTCCCCCTAAATGTAGGGTTAAGAAAGACATGACAACAGGCATGATAACCCAGATGTCCAAGCCCAGTGAGGGTAAACAACAACATTTTAAATGGCCTGAAAATATCAATGTGAGATTCCTACAGACAGTTGACCCCTGGGCTTATAGAACATTCAGTCCGCATCACAGGTCCAGCGTCCCAAACGGCACCCTAATTCCCTATATAATGCACTTCATTTGACCGGGGCCCATAGGGCTCTGACCAAAAGTAGTGAACTTTATGGAGAATAAGGTGCCATCTGGAACACAGCCAGGGACACTGTGCCAACTGATGATGTAACAGGACGCTGGAGCAGAACGGTCAAAGAAAATCCCAGCTACAACAGAGCCAGGGTTCTTCTCCTGCCTCACTTGTGTCCATCTAACCTCTCTTTCTCCGCACTGTGTATACAAATCCCCCGGCATGTCAGTCAGTGTGGCTGAAGCAATGCCAAGTGGTTGCTAGTTTGAGCACTGAGGCATTGCGGAGGCCACTGACCATTGACATGTTCTCACAAGACAAATGTTCCATTACTAATAGAGGCCTGGGTGGGCAGGCAGGCACTGCTTGGTCTGGCTGAGTCAATAGCAAGAGCACACCAAAATATTTCCCTGTAAGGGGGAGGGGGGTAGAGAGAGAGGGGGATGAAGAGAACTACACAATGCCACGTCACATTTCCTATTAAATTCGCAACACAGTGTTTCCCCTAAATCGTTGCTGGGATTGTAAAACGTTTTCAGTGTAAACTTAAACAACTCAACACCGGATACAGTTCAAGTCGGAAGTATACATATACCTTAGCCAAATACATTTAAAACTCAAATTTTTCAAAATTCCTGACATTTAATCATTGTAAAAATACCCTGTCGTAGGTCAGTTAGGATCACCACTATTTTAAGAATGTGAAATGTCATAATAATAGTAGAGAGAATGATTTATTTCAGATTTCATTTCTTTCATCACATTCCCAGTGGGTCAGAAGTTTACATACACTCAATTCGTATTTAATAGCATCCCCTTTAAATTGTTTTACTTGGGTCAAACGTTTTGGGTAGCCTTCCACATGCTTCCCACAATAAGTTGGGTGAATTTTGGCCCATTCCTCCTGACAGAGCTGATGTAACTGAGTCAGGTTTGTAGGCCTCCTTGCTCGCACACGCATTTTAAGTTTTGCCAACAACTTTTCAATAGGATTGAGGCCAGGGCTTGGCCACTTCAATACCTTGACTTCGTTGTCCTTAAGCGGCAGAGTAGCCTAGGGGTTAGAGCGTTGGACTAGCAAGTTCAAATCCCCGAGCTGACAAGGTATAAATCTGTCGTTCTGCCCCTGAACAGGCAGTTAACCCACTGTTCCTAGGCTGTCATTGAAAATAAGAATTAGTTCTTAACTGACTTGCATAGTTAAATAAAAGGTCAAATAAAAAAATAAAAATGAAGCCATTTTGCCACAAATTTGGAAGTATGCTTGGGGTCACTGTCCATTTGGAAGACCCATTTGCAACCAAGCTTTAACTTCCTGACTGATGTCTTGAGATGTTGCTTCAATATATCCACACAATTTTCCTTCCTCGTGATTTTTTTGTGAAGTGCACCAGTCCCTCCTGCAGCAAAGTACCCCCACAACATGATGCTGCCACCCCCGTGCTTCACGGTTGGGATGGTGTTCTTTGGCTTGCAAGCCTCTCCCTTTTTCCAAACATAACAATGGTCCTTATGGCCAAACAAACAGTTCTATTGTTGTTTCATCAGACCAGGACATTTCTCCAAAAAGTACAATCTTTGTCCCCATGTGCAGTTGCAAACCGTAGTCTGGCTTTTTTATGGCAGTTTTTAAGCAGTGGCTTCTTCCTTGCTGAGGGGACTTTCAGGTTATGTCAATATAGGACTCGTTTTACTGTGGTTATAGATACTTTTGTACCCGTTTCCTCATTTTCACAAGGTTCTTTGCTGCTGTTCTGGGATTGATTTGCACTTTTCGCACCAAAGTACGTTAATCTCTAGGAGACAGAACGCATCTCCTTCCTGAGCGGTATGACAGCTGCGTGGTCCCATGGTGTTTATACTTGCGTACTATTGTTTGTACAGATGAACGTGGTACCTTCAGGCATTTGGAAATTGCTCCCAAGGATGAACCATACATTTTATTTTCTGAGGTTTTGGCTGATATCTTTTCATTTTCCCATGACGTCAAGCAAAGAAGCACTGATATTGAAGGTAGGCCTTGAAATACACCCACAGGTACACCTCCAATTGACTCAAATTATGTCAATTAGCCAATCAGAAGCTTCTAAAGCCATGACACCATTTTCTAGAATTTTCCAAGCTGTTTAAAGGCACAGTCAACTTAGTGTATGTAAACTTCTGATCCACTGGAATTGTGATACAGTGAATTATAAGTGAAATAATCTGTCAATAAACAATTGTTGGAAAAATTACTTGTTTCGTGCACAAAGTAGATGTCCTAACTGACTTGCCAAAACTATAGTTTGCTAACAAATTTGTGGAGTGGTTGAAAAACAAGTTAATGACTACAACCTAAGTGTATGTAAACATCCAATTTTAACTATATAAAGTATGTAGAAAAGATAATGGAGCTATATCTATTTTTAAAAAGATAATTGAGAACTAACAATCACCAACAACAAAAAATACTAGACAGTCTGGGAGATCTGAAAAAATTCACTTATAACTACATACAGAAAAAAAGGACAGAAAGACAGCACTAAAGCACTAAAGCTATTGAGTTACAGTAGGTATCATCATAAGGATCTTGTGCAGACACAGAATGAAAGCTGAACTCATTCATTGCTACAACAAACTGACCCTGGGTCATTCAATAGACATACAGTTCCAGTGAAAAGTTTGGACACACCTACTCTAGGGTTTTTCTTTATTTTGACTATTTTCTACATTGTAGAATAATAGTGAAGACATCAAAACTATGAAATAACACATGGAATCATGTAGTAACCAAAAAAAGTGATAAACAAATCAAAATATATTTGAGATTCTTCAAAGTAGCCACCCTTTACATTGATGACAACTTGCACACTCTTGGCATTATCTCAACCAGCTTCATGGGTATGCATTTATATTAACAGGTGTGCCTTGTTAAAAGTTAATAGTGTAGAATTTCTTCCCTTCTTAATGCGTTTGAGCCAATCAGTTGTGTTGTGACAAGGTAGAGGTGATATATAGAACATAGCCCTATTTGGTAAAAGACCAAGTCCATATTATGGCAAGAACAGCTCAAATAAGGAAAGATAAACGACAGACCATCATTACTTTAAGACAGGGCTGCCCAACCCTATTCCTGGAGATCTACTATCCTGTAGGTTTAGTCCAACCCTAATTTATCTGATTCAGCTAGTTAAGGTCTTGTTGAGCAGATAATTAGTAGAATAAGGTGTGTTAAATTAGGGTTGGACTGAAAACCCACAGGGCGGTAGATCTCCAGGAAGAGGGTTGGGCAGCCCTGCTTTAAGACATGAAGGTCAGTCAATTTGGAAAATTTCAAGAACTTTGAAAAGTTTCTTCAAGTGCAGTGGCAAAACCTTCAAGCACTATGATGAAACTAGCTCTCATGAGGACCACCACAGGAAAGGAAGACCCAGAGTTACCTCTGCTGCAGAAGATAAGTTCATTAGCATTACCAGCCTCAGAAATTGCAGCCCATATAAATGCTACAGATTTCAAGTAAAAAACACATCTCAACATCAACTGTTCAGAGGCGACTGCGTGAATCAGGCCTTCATGGTCGAATTGCTGCAAAGAAACACGATCAATGGACAATAGACTGGTGGAAATCGGTCCTTTCGTCTGATGAGTCCAAATTACAGATTTTTGGTTCCAGAGTAGGTGAACGAATGATCTCTGCATGTGCGGTTCCCACTGTGAAGCATGGAGGAAGTGGTGTGATGGTGTGGGGGTGCTTTGCTGGTGACACTGTCAGTGATTTGTTTAGAATTCAAGGCACACTTAACCAGCATGGCTACCACAGCATTCTGCAGCGATATGCCATCCTATTTGGTTTGCGCTTAATGGGACTATCATTTGTTTTTCAACAGGACAATGACCCAACAAACCTCCAGGCTGTGTGAGGGCTATTTGACCAAGAAGGAGAGTGATGGAGTGCTGCATCAGATGGCCTGGCCCCCACAATCACTGAACATCAATCCAATTGAGATGGTTTGGGATGAGTTGGACCGCAGAGTGAAGGAAAAGCAGCCAACAAGTGCTCAGCATATGTGGGAACTCCTTCAAGAATGTTGGAAAAGCATTCCAGGTGAAGCTGGTTGATAGAATGCCAAGAGTGTGCAAAGCTGTCATCAAGGCAAAGGATGGCTACTTTGGTTACTACATGATTCCATAGTTTTGATGTCGTCACTATTATTCTACAATAATAAAGAAAAATCCTGGAATGAGTAATTTTAACTGGTACTGTATATAGTAAGAAGGAGATCTGAACAGCTGCTCAACACACTGAGCAGGATCTGGAGTGGACAGCTTATCTATTGTACACAGCAGTAGGGCTGACTGACTGGAGGTGATCCAAGACACTGGAATCCAGCTTCTGCTTTGCTTCCTGGCAGTTGCCCATCTGGGCCATCTTATTGGCCACTGCATACGTATTGACCCTGTGTCTGATATACCACATATCAGTTTTTCTCTGGACAGTGGCCACACTGCACAGCAAAGCACAGCACATCAGCATTACCTCCCCTCTCTGTCTGGCCAGCTGAGGATAATGTCTGGGAGGCTGGACTGGAAGACATGACCAATCAGTTGTACCAGAAGCATGTGGATTCAGTGCTAGCAATCCACCACAGAGCTATCTTGGGACTGCTTTATAGACAGCATGCCTCAACAATCTGGAGGCGACACAGCTAGCTAGCTAAAATAGTACTTACAGCGCATTTTTTTCGCAACAAATTCAGTTAGCAAATGATAGCTAGTCCTAAGCTAGTTGTACATCTTATTTTTCATCCTTAAAATGCCTAGCTATATCCACTTAGTTTCATGTAGAGGGATCCCAAAATATTGACATCCTTGATAAAGATGAGCAATAACTGTAAAAAAATAAAATCTAATACTAAGCACTATTGTATGCTAAAAAAATATATATATTTTACACAAATACAATTGCTCTGAGAAAGAGATTTTGTTTAGCACGTTTTTTTTTCTCCTCTCAAAAAATGTTGGGGTCAAAATTATTGATACCCCTAAAGATACTTACAAATAAAGTACTCAAAAGTTTAGTATTTGGTCCCATACTCCTAGCATGCATTGACTATATCAAGCTTGTGACACTACAAACTTGTTGGATGCATTTCCAGTTGGTTTTGGTTGCGTTTCAGATTATTTTGTGCTCAATAGAAATGAATGGTACACAATGTAGTGTCATTTTGAAGTCACTTTCATTATACACAGGAATATAATATGTTTTTCTAAACACTTCTACATTAATGTGGTTACTACCATGATTACGGATAATCCGGAATGAATCATGAATCATGAGTGAGAAAGTTAGTTTCAAAAGATCATACCCCCAAGACACAACTAACAATAACAGGAAGATTAGCATGTCACGGGAACCCACGGGAACATAGTCAAAACGGAAGCAAATTTGAATCTCTAAAACTATGTAACAATCTTTGATTAAAGCAGAGATATTTATAAAAAGGAAGAATTATCTGATGAAACTAAATATACAAAAAACATTAGGAACACCTGCACCTACTCTTTCCATGAAAGATGAAGGGGAGGAGACAGGTTAAAGATTCATTTTTAAGCCTTGAGACAATTGCGACATGGATTGTGTATGTGTGCCATTCAGAGGGTGAATGGGCAAGACAAAAGATTTAAGTGCCTTTGAACGGGGTATGATAGTAGGTGCCAGGCGCACCGGTTTGAAGGTGTCAAGAACTGTGACGCTGCTGGGTTTTTAACTCTCAACAGTTTCCAGTGTGCATCAAAAATGGTCCAGCCAACGTGACAACTGTGGGAAGCATTGGAGTCAACATGGGCCAGCATCTCTGTGGAATGCTTTCAACACCTTATAGTCCATGCTCCGATGAATTGAGGCTATTCTGAGGGAAAAAGGTGGTGCAACTCAATATTAGGAAGGTGTTCCTAACATTTTGTACACTCTTCCCAGCCTGGTGCAGGTCTACAATTTTGTTTCTGGTGTCCTTTGACAGCTCTTTGGTCTTGGCCATAGTGGAGTTTGGAGTGTGACTGTTTGAGGTTGTGGACAGGTGTCTTTTATACTGATAACAAGTTCAAACAGTTGAAGTGTACCTATGATGAAAATTACAGGCCCCTCTCATCTTTTTAAGTGGGAGAACTTGCACAATTGGTGGCTGATTAAATACTTTCCCCCCCCACTGTACGAATTAGATGAAAATCACCTTTTGACCGGTCATTTGCTAACTGAATCTGTTGCAAATTCGTAGCAGTAGTCTTTTTTCCCAATTGGGATAGAATTAGCTAACTGGTGCAAATGTAATCCATCAATGCTGCAGATGTTTTTATGGATAATCGGAATAAATGCCGTGGGACACGGACACAGTTCGAGCTAAAAACACTCCCAAGGTATGAAAAAGTTTGTTCGAAGGGTGAAATATCCAGCCACATGGTCCGTAGAAAACGCACAGCACACTAACGGACACAGGTCAGGACTCTCAGTAATTACTAGACAGACACGTATGTGCATACTTTACATACTAAGCACATGTACGTAAACAGACATGTCACATTCACAAAACACGCTTACATGGGTCAAATAGTTCAGAGACCCCAGCCTAGGCATACAAAATTAGGAATCAGAACTGCATGTCCTATGTAAGCAAGGGGGTTGCTCCTGAAGACCTCTTGATAGCCCCTAGAGAGAACATCCTAACACAGCCTGCATTACGCATAACACTGTCAGTCAGGGAATCTCCAAATGGCACATTCATAATACCTGAAAAAACAATACAGTATATTGCTTTTGTTATATCAAAAAATGTAATCAAATTTTATTTTATCTGAGTGTCTGCGGATAATGTCTGCAGGTAGCATGAGGTGACACACACAAAGTATCTCATTGTTGTCGCTCTCCGGCTTTTTTAGTGAGTAAACTATTACAGAGGACCATAGACCTGTCTGGTTCGAGGGCCTGGGGGAAAGCCTTTACAACTTGGCTGTGAATCAATTGTGTTATTAGATATTTGAGAATGTCGCAATAACACTCATTGTATAACCCGGTGTATACTATATGCCTTTGTAACTGGGCCAAAATGGTAGAAGACTCACCAGCCAGTAGACACACATGCCAATACCACCTGTTGGTCAGGAAGGATAAGCTGACCATAGCTCTCTAGTCTCTGCCCTGCCCTAACCCTAGATCGTCAACCAATCCCTGCTTTCTAAAACAAACAGAGACAGTGGCCGTGCGGCTTTTCATCTATTAGAATTCACTGCACACTTGAGGAAGAAAATAATTGTCTTTCTGAACCCACGTGTGTCTGACAGCTGCTAACCAGCTGAAGGGACGCCTGTCCCAAAATGAATGAATGGGGGTAATCAACGCAATTGTGCATTGGATGACGCATTCTCAGTAGGATGGGCCTAGTATGATATTTGTTGCTTACTGTATTAATTTTTACTAAACAGTATATTATAAATAATATGTAGTATGTTTAGTACACAGTATGCAGTTTAAGTAGGTAGAAGGCAAGCCAGATTTCAGACACGGACACCGGTTTGGCCCAGGATCAGACAGAGAACAGCTAAGACCTCCACCTATCACCTCTACAAAGGGATCAGGATACTAGTACGTCGTGAGTAGCCATGTGCAGGTATACGTGATTCATTTATAGACAGCCAGTCAACATGTCACCTGACAATGCTAAATGTACTACTGTAACGACCCAGAAAAACATACAGTTATGACTACAACTACTGTTCCTTGATGGAGGAAAATGAGGTACAACAGAGCTATAGGGAGTTTGCATGCTCTAACCCGAAGAACCTTAGAATCACGCACGCCTGGCAAGGCCAATGAACACCGTGCCTCAACGAAAGCCCCGCCTTCCACAGGTAATTAAACTGAGGCACAGATTAATTCCTTCAATTCAGTACCACTCTTCACATAGCCCAGAACTGGGCAGAGTGGGGCTGAACTTGTGCTGTACCTCGTTTCCCTCCTTCAGGGAACTGTAGTTATAGTCATTATACTATGTTCCTTTTCAGTCGGTCAACTCACTACAACAACTATGGGGATATGAAATCAAGCCCGAAACAGGGCCCACGGCAGACAACCCAGAGTGCCAACCCGACAGGAAAACCTGCTGTACCTGGGTGTTGCACAATCTACACGCTGCCTAATGACCCACTCCTGTCCCAGCTGTAAGCACACCCAACTCGCTGCAGCACAAATATCTCCTACAGGCAACCCTTTAACTTTTTCATACGTGAGTTCCAAATATCTCTAACGGTCGCGCCAGCGGGAGTTGTTTTATGCACGTGATGTCAAAACGCACTCAACTGTTCCAAAATGTGATTATTACGCAACAGGACAGTTAACACGCGCTGCCTGCTAATTATCTATAGGCTATGTTTCAACTTGTCAATTTCAAATTATTTTCTCAAATTTGTATTTTTCTAACAACAGTTTGAATTGAGGTGTGTTCCGCCTCCTCATTAATTCACATAGAATTTGCCCATTTCAGCGTTGCGGACCATTTATGTTTGAGGCTTTACTGAGCCGGACAAACTTCTCTCCTCGAGGATTGCCCATGTACTTCACCAATGTTTGCGCAGATCAAGTATGCAGACATTTGCCCAGTCTCGCACGAATTGGAACATTTTCTGGCTGGCGCTCGCATGGCCTTCCTTGTTGTTTTCCTTACAAATAATAACTTTGGACATGTGTGTGTTACTATCAAAGTAAGTTCCTTATTTTCTGTATATCGTGTTGTCGTTTCTACTGTAGGTGCATTCAGTATGCATGTATGTATCTATATACACTACCGTTCAAAAGTTTGGGGTCACTAAGAAATGTCCTTGTTTTTGAAAGAAAAGCACTTTTTTGTCCATTAAAATAACATCAAATTGATCAGAAATACAGTGTAGACATTGCTAACGTTGTAAATGAATATTGTGCCTGGAAACGGCTGATTTTTTATGGAATATCTACATAGGCGTACAGAGGCCCATTATCAGCAACCATCACTCCTGTGTTCCAATGGCACATTGTGTTAGCTAATCCAAGTTTATCATTTTAAAAGGCTAATTGATCATTAGAGAACCCTTTTGCAATTGTTAGCACAGCTGAAAACTGTTGTGCTGATTAAAAGAACCAATATAACTGGCCTTCTTTAGACTAGTTGAGTATCTGGAGCATTCGTATTTGTGGGTTCGATTACAGGCTCAAATTGGCCAGAAACAAAGACTTTCTTCTGAAACTCGTCAGTATATTCTTGTTCTGAGAAATGAAGGCTATTCCATGCGAGAAATTGCCAAGAAACTGAATATCTTGTACAACGCTGTGTTCCTGGAATATTAAAAACCTAGGCCTGTTGTTGCACTGTCCAATAGTTTGTTTATTCAATTTTTTTAATTTAACCTGTATTTAACTAGGCAAGTCAGTTAAGAACAAATTCTTATTTACAAAGACAGCCTGCCCCGGCCAAATCCTAACGACGCTGGGTCAATTGTGCGCTGCCCTATGGGACTCCCAATCACGGCAGTTTGTGATACAGCCTGGAATCGAACCAGGTTCTGTAGTGACGCCTCTAGCACTGAGAAGCAGTGCCTTAGACTGCTGCGCCACTCGGGAGCCCTATAGTTCCTGAAGTGTCATTAAAAAAAGGTCATAAAAAAGGAAGCCCAAGGCACTCTTCATTTTAATTGATTATATGAAGAGTGCCTTGATCCTCCTTTCTTTTTGATGACCAATTTACCCGTTTTACCAAAGAGCAGCTTCTGTCTACCAAAACCTACTATTGTGCACCTTCTGTCTACCAAAACCTACAATTGTGCACCTTAGCACCTTCTGTCTACCAAAACCTACTATTGAGCACCTTAGCACCTTCTGTCTACCAAAACCTACTATTGTGCACCTTCTGTCTACCAAAACCTACTATTGTGCACCTTAGCACCTTCTGTCTACCAAAACCTACTACTGTGTACCCCATCAGCTTCAGCTTCCTCCTTTTTCCCCCTACAAGTTCCTGAAGTGTGTTTGGAGCAGTAGAGTCGAAGAGAGGCGGGAGACACGTCTGTCTGAGACATGAGGAGCTTAGTCTTAACTACCTCCACCTGTGTCTTAACCCATGTCCACGTACCTAACGTACACTCAGTGTGTGAGTGTATGTGCATCCATGTTTCACAGGAACAGACAATCCGACAAATCAAATCGAATTTTATTTGTCACATACACATGGTTAGCAGATGTTAATGCGAGTGTAGCGAAATGCTTGTGCTTCTAGTTCCGACAATGCAGTAATAACCAACAAGTAATCTAACTAACAATTCCAAAACTACTGTCTTATACACAGTGTAAGGGGATAAAGAATATGTACATAAGGATATATGAATGAGTGATGGTACAGAGCAGCATAGGCAGGATACAGTAGATGGTATCGAGTACAGTATATACATATGAGCTGAGTAATGTAGTGTATGTAAACAAAGTGGCATAGTTAAAGTGGCTAGTGATACATGTATTACATAAGGATGCAGTCGATGATATAGAGTACAGTGTATACGTATGCATATGAGATGAATAATGTAGGGTAAGTAACATTATATAAGGTAGCATTGTTTAAAGTGGCTAGTGATATATTTACATCATTTCCCATCAATTCCCATTATTAAAGTGGCTGGAGTTGAGTCAGTGTCAGTGTCGGTGTGTTGGCAGCAGCCACTCAATGTTAGTGGTGGCTGTTTAACAGTCTGATGGCCTTGAGATAGAAGCAGACGTACTGTAAGCAGTTCACGTAAAGGTCAGCATATAAAGATGTGTTAACTAAGCTATGGTTTTGCTGACCTGGGAATTCAAGGATGGAGAGGGTGCTAGTGTGGGAATGTGTGTAAAGGCGTCAGCATGCTTCAGTTCGGCACCAACCTTAACATGAAAAACAAGAAAAAAGCGGCAATAGTACTTTTGTCCATTTTGAGACGCCGTAGCCAGTATAAACTTCCTCAAATTAGTCAGAATTTCTCTACTGTGTGATAACTCAAGAAATCTGTAATTCATTTTTGGTATTTTTGCTGAGGAGATCTTAGTCACGCAACTTTGCATCTGACTAGGACGTTTGATGCAGTATTTCTCAAGTGAAAAACTGTGCGTGAGGACGAGTCGTTGAAGAATCCCTACGGTTGACCAATCGCCGACGAGGGGGTGTAGACTTCGGCTACCAACTTCAGCTTGCCTCGAGAATAATGTGTGCCCAAACAGCCCAAAAAAACGAACCAAAACGTCATCGTAATATGAACTGCTCCAAACTGTTTCGGTTGTAAAGAAGTGCGTTTACAGGAGTGAGGTGAGCCTACTAGCTTGGTTCTACGCATGCCATCTGCTGCTTCTCTCCCTCTTTCTCAAACTCAAGGGAAACAACTAGTCAGTTGTACAACTGAATGCATTCAACTTTGTTTTTCTTAGTTTTCACACCAAATCGCAGTACATAGTGAAAGTAGTGCAATGTATCTGAATAAAGAAGTCTGTTTTTCATTCTGATGGAGGCTAGTTCAATTAGCAGAGAGATGAGTTTAATGGTGGCCCCATACCCTCTGAGGCTGGTCCTGATGAGCTACTGAGAAGAAAAATAGATCCTTTCTCAATGACACTACAAGTCCCACAAGTCTTAGTCCCCCCCCTCTCTCTGCTCTTGGCATATTCCCAGGTCCAGGCCATGAAAGGATAGATCCTCTTGAACTCAGCGGGAGATTTAGATCTTTATTTAGGGCTATTTAGAAAAGATTAGAGTACAGTTGAATGGCTTACCCAAACAATTAAGCAGGGCTTGACAATTTTTTTGGCACTTGTCCTTTGGACAAGTAGGACAGATCTTTTTGGGGTCCAAAAGCTCAAGTCACTTGTCCCCCAAAAATGTTCTCTCTCTAACACAATCTTTACATCATTGTATGACGCAAGGATGCACTTTACAAAATAAAATGCATTACTATATTTTTTTGCATAGAGAATCAGACAAAAATATAGGCTACACCCTGCCTATTGGCAACTTTGCATATTCAAGCCTGTCTCAAAATGTAACACTGGCCTTTAAGGCTCTCCTGGAGAATGGTTGGCCACCCTTCGTAGCCTAAAACATATTTCACTTAACAGGGTAACATTACAATTACGACCAAATGTCTTTATAAATTGATTCCCTCCAGGACTCGAAGTTAAGGTCGTCCCTTCATCCCTGAGACGATAAGAAATATATGTCTACAGACTCTGGGACAGCTCTGGGAAGACATCCAAAATTCATACAAACACTGCACCTAATAAAATGTTCTTAAAAAAAGCAATGACGCTTACGCAACAGATCAGATCGTTTAGCTTAAAAATGTTGACAAAGTTTTATTTCCTCATATTATACGCTCAACAATGCACACGTCTTAGGCTATGGGCAAACGTTCCAAAATACAATTAGCGGGAAAATACTTCTCAAAAGTGCACTGCATGTAAGCGGTTTCATGTGGCAGAGAAAGAAATATCCATTTGAAAATAAGAAAGAGGGGAGATCTAAAGATGCATCAACTAGTATGGATTACTAATATGACTAGGATTATGCCTTTGGCTGCTGGACAATAAAATAAAGTTGATTTGAAAATCAATAGAACATGAGGAAAAATGCTGGTTTCAATGGCATACTGAAACAAGACGTGTCATAAAATGATATAAAATATCCTGTTTATGGTTCAATTGTATCATAATGCTGACCCCCTTTGCTCAGATTCAAGGTGGGTGATGTGGGGTGTGCAACAGGCACTGTCCTTCACTCTCATGACCATTTGAGCTGAACGAACCGTGCCTAGAGTATGTCGACAGAATCAAGCCTTTAGACGTTAAAAAGTGAATTACCCTTCATTATATTTGTCAAACATCACTGGCATTTAGCCTATATTTATGAAATTAAAAGTCTCGTGAATGTTTGGCAAGATTTTCTTGCGCCTCATGTCAGCATCGGTTTGGACATGAGGCTGTAGCCAATATGCATATCACCTACACTTTGACATGTAGGCTTTTTTATTTATGTATGGGCTTATGAAAAATAGATTTGAATATGTTTCCAATGTTAGCACCTCTGATCCAAATCTGATCGAAGCAATTGTTTGATATTGGGATTTTTTTTAAACTTGTCCATTCGGACAACTTAAATCTAAATTCTCCTTGTTTGACAAGAGGACAAGTGTCAAGCCCTGTCAAGTGTCTGTGAGTAAGAACATAGGCTGTGTGTGTCAGCGAGCGAGAGAGAGAGAGAGAGAGAGAATATTGAGGTACACATACAATACAAGGGACAGCCATGCTTGATGAATGGCCTGGGAACTCATGCTCTTTTATTTCACTCTGTCTCTCACACAAAGTTCAATATTGAGGCTGTCTACAATGTATTCAGATATTAGATACATTGGAGTGGATTTAGCATCAATATGCTTCAGATTAATGACAACAGAAATGTGACTCACCACCTGGATTCGGTCTATGAAATTTGAAATTGTGTTTTTTTTTTACACTAGATAAAAGTAGAGACTCAGAGCTACAAAATGGGATATCATACACTGCATTTGAGGAACAATGGGAAAGTTATTCTGCTTTGAAAGTTGATCAACTTGTAAACTCACTTTTTAATGTTTTGGTATCTCGTGAAGAGCTCCTCTTTGTCTACACCCATTCAGCATCGTTCAAGATTTAGCCCCACCCATCTCGTTTTGCTCTTGGAGCGCACACCTGACACTCTGGCCGATGATTTGTTTAACTCTGGATAACATGAAAACAGCCTAACCAGCTCTGCTGACAACAATTTCATGACGCTTTTTTGCAGACATTTACTGACTCTGGCCATATTCAACGGGCGTTGTACACACGTCACGTAACGTTAGCTAACGAGCCAGCCAGCTAACGTTAGCTAGTTAAACAACAATGAACAATGCCACAGTGCTCGGAGCAAACCAACCAGGTTCAATGTCAGCTAGCTAACAGGAGGGGTGCATCACTTGAGTGGGTTGAGTCACTGAAGTGATCTTCCCGTCTGGGTTGGCGCCCCCCCCCCACTGTTATTATTATTAGAAGTCGACCGATTAATCGGAATGGCCGATTAATTAGGGCCGATTTCAAGTTTTCATAACCATCGGTAATCGGCCAATTATGGCAGATTGCATTGCATTCCACGAGGAAACTGCGTGACAGGCTGACCACCTGTTACGCGAGTGCAGCAAAGAGCCAAGGTTGCTAGCTAGCATTAAACTTCTTATAAAAAACAATCAATCTTCACATGATTACTAGTTACCTACACATGGTTGATGGTATTACTAGGTTAACTAGCTTGTCCTGCATTGCATATAATCAATGCGGTGCATGTACATTTTTTTATCGAATCACAGCCTACTTCGCCAAACGGGGGATGATTTAACAAAATCGCATTTGCAAAAAAAAAGCACAATCGTTGCACGAATGTACCTAACCACAAACATCGATGCCAATCTTAAAATCAATAAACAGAAGTATATTTTTTAAACCTGCATATTTAGTTAAAAGTAATTCATGTTAGCGGGCAATATTAATTAGGGAAATTGTTTCACTTCTCTTGCGTTCATTGCAAGCAAGGTCAGGGTATAATCAACATTTTGGGCCGCCTGGCTCTTTGCGAACTAAATTGCCAGAATTTTACATAATTATGACATAACATTGAAGGTTGTGCAATGCAACAGTAATATTTAGAGTTAGGGTTGCGGCCCGGTCGATAAAATACGGAACGGTTCCGTATTACACTGAAAGAATATACATTTTGTTTTCGAAATGATAGCTTCCATTTTTGACCAGCTCTGAGCAATGCTTGCTTCACAGCGCTGTTTATGACTTCAAGCCTATCAACTCCTGAGATTAGGCTGGCAATACTAAAGTGCCTATTAGAACATCCAATATCCAATATGAAATACAAATGGGATAGAGAGAAATTGCCAACGCGTCATAATTCCTATACTAACTACAACTTCTTAACTGGGAATATTGAACCACCAGCTTTCATATGTTCTGAGCAAGGAACTTAAAAACGTTAGCTTTCTTCTCCAACACCGTGTTTTTGCATTGTTTAAACCAAATTGAGCAGGTTTCATTATTTATGAGACTAAATAGATTTTATGTATTATATTAAGTTAATATAAAAGTGTTCATTGTTCATTCAGTATTGTTGTAATTGTCATTATTACGAATATATATTTAAAAATTGTCCGATTAATCGTTATCGGCGTTGAAAAATCATAAATCGGTCAACCTCTAATTGTTATTATTATCTGACCCTGCTGATCATCTATGAACGTTTTAAACTGAACATCTTGGCCATGTTCCGTTATAAACGTTCAATCTCCACCCAGCACAGCCAGAAGAGGACTGGCCACCTCTTAGAGCCTGGTTCCTCTCTAGATTTCTTCCTAGGTTCTGGCCTTCCTAGGGAATTTGTCTTTGCCACCGCGCTACTACATCTGCATTGCTTGCTGTTGGGGGTTTTAGGCTGGGTTTCTGTACAGCACTTTGTGACGTCGGCTGATGTGAAAAGGGCTTTCTAAATAAATTTGATTAAATTGATTAGGCTCTAACTAGAAAAGCAAATGGCCCTGGGAAACTAATAATAACGTCAGCTAGGGAGCCAGACAGCTAACGTTAGATAGCTAGCTAACAGTACACTTTAGCTTGAAATGAAACCACTTTGTCAAAATTAGAAACGTGTAATATCTGAAAGTGTAGCGAGCTGTCGCTTGACTATCTTACCTGCATACATCATCATGCCTGTCAGGAACGCCATACCACGGTTGCCCTTAGTTTGAAGATGTAATCCAGAGACAGGTGTTTTCTCAAACTCTTTAGCTATCATACTCTAATTCCACTGATTTCAAAACTTGATCCTCCAGAAAGTGGAGAACCCCACTTATGCAGCTCCACTACACAATACATTTTTTAAAGAACCACGTTCAACAGGATTACCAACACAGACTGACGAGCTCAAATAGACAGAAGCCTTCTATATGGCAGACCAATCCGAACTCATCTCTCGGCATGTCCAGCCCACTCATTATCTCAGCCAATCATGTTCAGTGGGAAGGTTACTCTCTTTTTCTGTGGCTTAACCAACAAGGCTCGTAATTTAAGAATTGTATTCATATTAACAGATGGCATACAAGTTTGTTATTAAGGCACATGAAAGTTCACATGTTCTAGAAGGCATTTCTGCCAAAAAACGCATTTTGATTAAAAAACTAAAATAAATACGTTCAAACGGCTCTCCTGTGAAGTTGCGACATACCCCTAGTTTTCTGAATCGGGTCACAAATGAGCTACTCTTGATAGAGATAGAAATAATCAGGTAAACATAAACAATGCTAGTGAAGTTGCCATGATAACCAGTTGTGCTTGTGTGGCTATTAATGCTGTAATTCTGCTAGAGCACCATAGTCAGAATTCTGTGAGAATGTTGTTGCTTAGCTCTAACACATAGCCTAACAGCTGATTTCAGTTTACTGCAAACCATTTTGTTGGGAGAGGGACACACATGCCTCAGGGTGACTAAAATCCCCTTAAATGTCATAAATACTTGGGCTGGACCTAGTTTGGCCTCTGGACTCCAGCCCTGTTCAACAGTGGGTACTAGCCCCTATGACGCAGGGATAAACTGCAACAGGATTCACAAGATAGAGGCCCTAGTCTCTCAGAGAGAAGACTAAAGCATTTGGGCAAATCTGATCAAAACCAGCCAAGCAACTCGACTGCTGTTCTCCCATTGGAGAAGCCTGAGGCAGGGAAACCTTTCTCTGGCAGAGGCAAAGCCAGCATGGGGCTGACTGGCTTTAAATATAGTACTGGCCTCCACCACAGCAATCTCCACTGTCAAACAAAGAGCAAGTTGGGACTGGTGTAGGTTATTGCTGATAGATGTCATGCAGAGATAATAACTTTAACAAGGATATTCAAATATCACCCACATTTTCCCAAATAATACTAACACAGACACACGTATGTGTTTGTAAACATCTGAAAACATCTACACTCTTGCCTGAAGTTAGTGTTCTGTCTTTTTGAATGTTTTCCTCGTCTTTTATCATAGTAGGCCAACTTTGATGTTATTAAAGTAGGCTAACAAACTTCTAGCACCGAGACCCCTAGAGAGCTCATCCTGATGTCGTATTACCCCTAGGTGTCGACACCGTCAGCCCAGATGGTAATACACTCGTGTCACCCATGGACCGGCTGGTACATAAAACATCCTCCATTCAGGCTGCAAAGGTGTCAGTTTCCTCCTCAACTCGATTTAATTTGCTTTTTTTTTTTGCTTTCGGGAGGGTTGTGTGTTTTTTTTATTGGGCACACGGGAGGGTAGTGTGTTTTTTCCCTGTTTTACATTCGCTCTTTTGCTGGTTTTACTATATAATTTCTTACATCCTAGTCACATTTCCTCATCTGTTTGAGTGCACCACCCCTATATAAAGGTGTTTTGGTACTTGCCTAATGCACTACACTTTTCCATGTGCTAACTTTTACTATACCACAGGTTTGTATAGTCTACCAGTCTAACAGCCTATCCTGCCCTAAATGTACTATTCATAGTGACAACATTGGGAGGTGTCTCATTTGTCAAGATCTGCAATAGGCTAACTAGAAATCATACCACACATTATAGCATTCAACCTGCATACATTTTTTTTTATATGAATCCACAAGAACAAATTGGAATAGCTGATAGGTAGCGGAGCCCAGGTGCATCATTGCTCATGAAAGGACAGTGAGACACACAGCTCAAAACGCTCCCCAATTGAAAAGCCAACTGACATTTACTACTAAGGTGCTGACCTGTTGCATCCTCTAAAACCACAGAGTTCCTCTGTCCAGTGCCTGTGTTCTTTTGCCCAGCTTAATCTTTTCTTTTTATTGGCCAGTCTGAGATATGGCTTTTTCATTGCAACTCTGCCTAGAAGGCCAGCATCCCGAAGTCTCCTCTTCACCGTTGACGTTGAGACTGGTGTTTTGCGGGTAGTATTTCATGAAGCTGCCAGTTGAGGACTTTTGATGCGTCTGAATTAGAGGTCAACCGATTAATCGGAATGGCCGATTAATTAGGGCCTATTTCAAGTTTTCATAACAATTGGAAATCTGTATTATTGGACTTTTTTTTTTAACACATTTATTTAATCTTTATTTAACTAGGCAAGTCAGTTAAGAACACATTCTTCTTTTCAATGACGGCCTAGGAACAGTGGGTTAACCGCCTTGTTCAGGGGCAGAACGACAGATTTTCACCTTGTCAGCTCAGGGGTTCCAATCTTGGCAAGTCAGGCAAGTCAGTTAAGAACACATTCTTATTTTCAATGACGGCCTAGGAACGGTGGGTTAACTGCCTCGTTCAGGGGCAGAACGACAGATCAGGGGGTTCCAATCTTGCAACCTTACAGTTAACTAGTCCAACGCAATAGCGACCTGCCTCTTGTTGCACTCCACAAGGAGTGCAAATGCTACGCGAATGCTTACTGCATTCGCGTAACAGTTTAGCCTGTTACGCGAATGCAGTAAGCCAAGCTAAGTTGCTAGCTAGCGTTAAACTTACCTTAAAAAAAATCAATCATAATCACTAGTTAATTACACATGGCTAATGATATTACTAGATATTATCTAGTGTGTCATGCGTTGCTTATAATCTGACTGAGCATACAAGTATCTAAGTATCTGACTGAGCGGTGGTAGGCAGAAGCAGGCGCGTAAACATTCATTCAAACAGCACTTTCATGCGTTTTGCCAGCAGCTCTTCGTTGTGGGTCAAGCATTGCGCTGTTTATGACTTCAAGCATATCAACTCCCGAGATGAGGCTGGTGTAACCGGAGTGAAATGGCTGGCTAGTTAGCGCACGCTAATAGCGTTTCAAACGTCACTCGCTCGCTCTGAGCCTTGGAGTGGTTGTTTCCCTTGCTATGCATGGGTAACGCTGCTTCGAGGGTGGCTGTTGTCGTTGTGTTCCTGGTTCGAGCCCAGGGAGGAGCGAGGAGAGGGACGGAAGCTATACTGTTACACTGGCAATACTAAAGTGCCTATAAGAACATCCAATAGTCAAAGGTATATGAAATACAAATGGTATAAAACGTCTTACCTGGGAATATTGAAGACTCATGTTAAAAGGAACCACCAGCTTTCATATGTTCTCATGTTCTGAGCAAGGAACTTAAACGTTAGCTTTCTTACATGGCAAATATTGCACTTTTACTTTCTCTAACACTTTGTTTTTGCATTATTTAAACCAAATTGAACATGTTTAATAATTTATTTGAGGCTAAATTGATTTTATTGATGTATTATATCAAGTTCAAATAAGTGTTCATTCAGTATTGTCATTATTACAAATATATATATATATTTTTTTTAAATAACATTTTTAAAAATCGGCCGATTAATTGGTATCGGCTCTTTTGGTCCTCCAATAATCGGTATTGTCGTTGAAAAATCATAATCGTCGACCTCTAGTCTGAATTTCTAATCAATTTGATGTTATTTTAATGGACCAAAAATGTGCTTCTCTTTAAAAAAAACAAGGAAATTCTAAGTGACACCAAACTTTTGAATGGTAGTGTATATATATGAAGAGCCTACATGTACAGTGCCTTGCGAAAGTATTCGGCCCCCTTGAACTTTGAGACCTTTTGCCACATTTCAGGCTTCAAACATAAAGATATAAAACTGTATTTTTTTGTGAAGAATCAACAACAAGTGGGACACAATCATGAAGTGGAACGACATTTATTGGATATTTCAAACTTTTTTAACAAATCAAAAACTGAAAAATTGGGCGTGCAAAATTATTCAGCCCCTTTACTTTCAGTGCAGCAAACTCTCTCCAGAAGTTCAGTGAGGATCTCTGAATGATCCAATGTTGACCTAAATGACTAATGATGATAAATACAATCCACCTGTGTGTAATCAAGTCTCCGTATAAATGCACCTGCACTGTGATAGTCTCAGAGGTCTGTTAAAAGTGCAGAGAGGGCCTCCCGGGTGGCGCAGTGGTTAAGGGCGCTGTACTGCAGCGCCAGCTGTGCCATCAGAGTCCTGGGATCGCGCCCAGGCTCTGTCGTAACCGGCCGCGACCGGGAGGTCCGTGGGGCGACGCACAATTGGCCTAGCGTCGCCCGGGTTAGGGAGGGCTTGGTCGGTAGGGGTGTCCTTGTCTCATCGCGCACCAGCGACTCCTGTGGCGGGCTGGGCGCAGTGTGCGCTAGCCAAGGTGGCCAGGTGCACGGTGTTTCCTCCGGCGCATTGGTGCGGCTGGCTTCCGGGTTGGATGTGCGCTGTGTTAAAGAAGCAGCGGCTTGGTTGGTTGTGTATCGGGGACGCATGGCTTTCAACCTTCGTCTCTCCCGAGCCCGTACGGGAGTTGTAGCGATGAGACAAGATAGTAGCTACTACAACAATTGGATACTACGAAATTGGGGAGAAAAAGGGGGTAAAAATTTTTTTTTTAAATATATATATTTTTTTTTAAAGTGCAGAGAGCATCATGAAGAACAAGGAACACACCAGGCAGGTCCGAGATACTGTTGTGAAGAAGTTTAAAGCCGGATTTGGATACAAAAAGATTTCCCAAGCTTTAAACATCCCAAGGAGCACTGTGCAAGCGATAATATTGAAATGGAAGGAGTATCAGACCACTGCAAATCTACCAAGACCTGGCCGTCCCTCTAAACTTTCAGCTCATACAAGGAGAAGACTGATCAGAGATGCAGCCAAGAGGTCCATGATCACTCTGGATGAACTGCAGAGATCTACAGCTGAGGTGGGAGACTCTGTCCATAGGACAACAATCAGTTGTATATTGCACAAATCTGGCCTTTATGGAAGAGTGGCAAGAAGAAAGCCATTTCTTAAAGATATCCATAAAAAGTGTTGTTTAAAGTTTGCCACAAGCCACCTGGGAGACACACCAAACATGTGGAAGAAGGTGCTCTGGTCAGATGAAACCAAAATTGAACTTTTTGGCAACAATGCAAAACGTTATGTTTGGCGTAAAAGCAACACAGCTGAACACACCATCCCCACTGTCAAACATGGTGGTGCCAGCATCATGGTTTGGGCCTGCTTTTCTTCAGCAGGGACAGGGAAGATGGTTAAAATTGATGGGAAGATGGATGGAGCCAAATACAGGACCATTCTGGAAGAAAACCTGATGGAGTCTGCAAAAGACCTGAGACTGGGACGGAGATTTGTCTTCCAACAAGACAATGATCCAAAACATAAAGCAAAATCTACAATGGAATGGTTCAAAAATAAACATATCCAGGTGTTAGAATGGCCAAGTCAAAGTCCAGACCTGAATCCAATTGAGAATCTGTGGAAAGAACTGAAAACTGCTGTTCACAAATGCTCTCCATCCAACCTCACTGAGCTCGAACTGTTTTGCAAGGAGGAATGGGAAAGAATTTCAGTCTCTCGATGTGCAAAACTGATAGAGACATACCCCAAGCGACTTACAGCTGTAATCGCAGCAAAAGGTGGCGCTACAAAGTATTAACTTAAGGGGGCTGAATAATTTTGCACGCCCAATTTTTCAGTTTTTGATTTGTTAAAAAAGTTTGAAATATCCAATAAATGTCGTTCCACTTCATGATTGTGTCCAACTTGTTATTGATTCTTCACAAAAAAATACAGTTTTATATCTTTATGTTTGACGCCTGAAATGTGGCAAAAGGTCGCAAAGTTCAAGGGGGCCGAATACTTTCGCAAGGCACTGTATCAACTTTCACAGTGAATGCTTTTGTTTAAGTTTTGTGCCAATGAATTGAACATCGCCAAATCTGTAAATAATAAAGAAAATGTTGTGCCTATTTAATGCAACCCTTGCTGTTAATAGGTCACAAAGCAGCATTCCAAATGGGCTAAACTTTTGGAAATGACAAGTTTGGTATGGTTTAGAAACTTGGGTGCTCAAGTTATCAGTGTAGCCTGTAATCGCCTGGACATGTTGAAATATCACTTCTAGAATAAAAACCTCCAGGCTTCCATCATAATGGTTCATTTATAGAAAATATTAATTACAGGGGGCAGTTTGGGAAAAAACTAATCCCGTCCGAATAGTCCTCTGGAACAATGGACATTCTGTCGTAATAATTACATAACCAACATTCTCTAGTAATACTAGTCCTGTGCAAATACGGCTATAGTCTATTTATTGTGGTGTTGTAAACACAAACCATGATATTAGTGTGCCCAATGCTTTGTTTATTGGTTGTGTGGTGCATTTGCACAGAAACATGTCGGTGGAAAATTTGTTGCTAACAGGTACATGTAAAATCTCAGAATGATAATTAAATGCTAACAAGTGCATTGCGAACATTTTATACAGTTTCTGACCTAAACAAGTAACTCAAGAATACTACTCACAGTTTGCTCCACGCACATAACAAATATTAGACAGCAAGGCTGTTGATCCAGGAAGGGATTATCTGCTGTTACCAAGAGAAGCTTGATTTTGGAAGAAGCTAACCACCATCAAACAGGCAAAGTGTCAATACAGGTCTAAGATTTAATCCTACTGCACCGGCTCTGATGCTCGTTGGATGTGGCAGGGCTTGCAAACTATCCCGGATTACAAAGGGAAACCCAGCCATGAGCTGCCCAGTGACGCGAGCCTACCAGATGAGCTAAATACCTTCTATACTTGCTTCGAGGCAAGCAACACTGAACCATGCATGAGAGCACAGGCTGTTCAAACGACTGTGATCACACAGCTGATAGCTGATGTGAGTAAGACCTTTAAACAGGTCAACATTCACAAGGTCTCAGGGCCAGACGGATTACCAGGATGTGTATTCAGCGCATGCGTTGAACAGCTGGCAAGGGTCTTCACTGACATGTTCAACCTCTCCCTGACCCAGTCTGTAACACCTACATGTTTCAAGCAGACCATCATAGTCCCTCTGCCAAAGAACGCCAAGGTAACCTGCCTAAATGGCTAACGCCCCGTAGCACTCACATCTGTAGCCATGAAATGCTTTGAAAGCCTGGTCTGCAACTGGATTCTGGACTTCCTGATGGGCCGTCCCCAGGTGTTGAGGGTAGGCCCCAACACATCCGCCACGCTGACCCTCAACACAGGGGCCCCTCAGGAGTGTGTGCTTAGTCCCCTCCTGTACTCCCTGTTCACCCACTACTATAGCAATAAAATGCAAATGAATTACTTAAAAAACATACAATGTGATTTTCTGGATTTTTGTTTTAGATTCCGTCTCTCACAGTTGAAGTGTAACTATGATAAAAATTAGACCTCTACATGCTTTGTAAGTAGGAAAACCTGCAAAATCGGCAGTGTATCAAATACTTGTTCTCCCCACTGTAGCCTTGTTATTGTTATTTTGTATTACTACATTTTTTGTGTTATTACATAAAGCCGGAAAGAACTTTTGGATATCAGAGCGGCGGTAACTCACCAGCATTACGACCAGGAATACAACTTTCCTAAATTGGATCCTTTGTTCATTCACCCTAGGGCAATTTAACTTATTCCAGAGGCTACTCCAAAACACTGCCGGCGTAGAAGAGGTATTCAGACTGGACTTCTAGTCCGTTCTCGAGGCGTGCACACCATCCGCTGCATCCGAGTATGTTACTCGCTAATGTACAGTCCATGGATAATAATGTAGACGAGCTCAGGACGAGGATCTCCTTCCCGAGAGATATCAGGAATTGTAACAGTCTGTTTCACGGAAACATGGCTTTCTCGGGATATACCGTCCCTGTCCATACAGCCATCTGGATTCTCAGTACATCGTGCAGACAAGAATGAAGAACTCTCTGAGAAGAACAAAGGTGGGGATGTATGTTTCATGACTAACTATTCATTGTGTGATTGTGAAAGCATACAGAAACTCAAGTCCTTTTGTTCACCCGACCTAGAATACCCCTCAATCAAATACCAATGGTATTACCTCCCAAGAGAATTCTCTTCGTTTATATTCACAGCCGTGTATATTCCCCCTCAAGCCGATACCACGATGGCCCTTGGGGAGGGGGCGCTTTTTTTTGATGACACCTCGGGTTAGAACAGCCCACCCTCTACCCAGTAAGAATGTGTGTTTTCTGTTGCATTCTTGACATAAATGATAATGGGATTCGGGTAGGGGAGAGAGAAAAAAAACATGGGATAATTATATATGGGGCCCATTCTGCATGGAGAGCTCTCAGCTCTGTTTTGTAAGCGGTATGCTCTTATCTATTAGGTTTTGGGATTTTGGACACACCCTCTGCTGTGCAATAGACAGTTTACTTTGAGTTAAGTCGGGTCTATCTCTCCCCCTCTCTTTTCTCCCAATTGTAGTGGATATCAAGTGATCTGAAGCAGTGCTCACAATTAGTTCTACACTTCTGTTTTCTATTAGTTTACCATTCTAAACACGGCGAAAAGGGAACAATATCAAATAAGGAACATGACATTCTCTCGCCCCCTCGGCTCGCAGGCCTGCTCCTTCCCATGGCAAGCAACAGAGAGCTGGGGATTGCCCAGCTAGTGGTGCTTTCCATCCGCTGGTGCTGGATCAAGGTGAGCGCTTTTCTCCACACAGCTGTCCATTTTTGCTCAGTTTTAATACACACAATCTTAGTTACAACACCCCTCTCCTTATCGCTCTCACACAAACACGTTGTAATTATGCAGTACAAAGAAATGTGCGCTCGTAACAATAGTCTGTTCTTAGGCGCGTGAGTTAAGTATGAGTTTCACGTATGGGGAAGCTTACAATGTATCCGACCATTTCTACCGATCTGCATGACATTTATGATTTTAATATGCACACTTTCGTGAAACGGTTTCATTTTAATAACAACATTTTCGTTACTCAAAATCATTGTCACGTGGTTAATAACACAAATGATACAAATCTGAAAGTTAAAATTCCACTAATGCAAGAGCACCAGCCTCTGCCATTTAGATACACTGATTCACCGTGAGCCATTGGCGGCTAAATAAAAATAGAGATGGCCTAGGCAAATGTAGCAGTAGGCCTACAACTTCCATTGTCAACTAAGTAAAAATACATAAAGAAGACATATGTCAAGATGAAAATGCAGGTTCTTTCATTTCTTTATAGATACTCTGCAGGCCTGCCTCCCTTTCTTTCTGTCTTACTGGGTTCAGCACCAGTGATTATATATATATATGAAGGTCTGGCCCTATGCTGTTGCTTGCGAACTTGCCACATTGTATCAACTAGCCTATTCTGGGCCCTCAGAGTAACCTGCTTCAGTGAGCTCTGGACAGACAGCTGTTTTTGCACATCCACTGGATGTATGGGATCCTCGGAGCATGACATTTTCAAATACTGTGAGGAAATTTCATCATTCACAACTGATTTTTTTTTTTAAATGACTGCCTATGTTGACTTACTGTGTGAGGTGAAGATAATTTTGACATGCTCAGATTATTAGTTGTGGTGAGTTAAAAGGCTAATTGATCATTAGAAAACCATTTTGCAAGTTTGTTAGCACAGCTGAAAAGTGTTGTTCTGATTAAAGAAGCAATAAAACTGGCCTTCTTTGGAGTAGTTGAGTATCTGGAGCATCAGCATTTGTGGGTTTGATTACAGGCTCAAAATGTCCAGAAACAAAGAAGTTTCTTTTGAAACGCGTCAGTCTATTCTTGTTCTGAGAAATGAAGGCTATTCCATGTGAGAAATTGCCAAGAAACTGAAGATCTCGTACAACGCTATGTACTACTCCCTTCACAGAACAGCGCAAACTGGCTCTAACCAGAGTAGAAAGAGGATCGGGAGGCCCCGGTGCACAACTGAGCAAGAGGACAAGTACATTAGAGTGTCTAGTTTGAGAAACAGACACCTCACAAGTCATCAACTGGCAGCTTCATTAAATAGTACCCGCAAAACACCAGTCTCAATGTCATCATTGGAAGAGGCGACTCCGGGATGCTGGCCTCTCTTTGTCACACACACCCCTCCCCTTCTTCTCTTAACATTTCAAATTATACTGCAGACACAATAACTTCACACATATTTTTAGATGCATTGCTTTTCACCCAACAGCCACATCTCAAAAACCACAAATTGAGGGCTTCCCAACTAGGCATGGAAGCCTACACGTTTGTGATTTCAATCGCAGCTTTAAAAGGAGCTAATGATCCTCTGCGGCTAAATCATGCTCTCTGGTAAAGTATTTGCAGACAGGCTTAATTATATAATTTGGCAAATGTATTTCAATTCACTTTAAGCTGCAGTGAATACTCTTATTGAATATTGTCCTATGCTTAGGCTACTCATTACATTTGGAATTGTATTTTGTTAGCCTGCTTTTATAATGTTTTTTTCTACCCCACACACAGCACCCCCTACTCAAAACATCTTCCTCCAGCTATTCACCCCCCAGTAAATGTCGAACTGTCCCTTATAACATCACAGCTGAATTGAATTTAAAACCTTCGACAAAGTAATGCAACATAGCATAGCGAGCCTGAATCGAATGAGAAACGTCCACTCATTACTGTACTCTTTTAGCCATTAACGGTTACGAAGTTAAATGGGCGCGCTTTGACAGTAAAATTGACAAATGTGTAGTGGAATGTTGTGACCTGACTCTACCTCCTTCAGCTGGTCGAGTTCCTGCCGAACGGTCTCGAACTCAGTCTCCAACTCATCATACCGCTGTTTGAGCAGTTGCTTCTCTTCGAGCACCGCAAGCCCGTATTCCGCCGCCTGGATCTTCTCATGAGTCGTCTCGCTCAACTCCCGGGATAGGCGTTCTAATTCCGCCCGAAACCACTGCGGCCCGGCCTCTGGAACCAGAGTCGCCTCTGGATATTCCTGTTCCTCCACAGACATCTTGGCCAGCACTTGAAGGACAACAGAAAAGCATATACAAATAAATCAGTGCCTTCTGTATTTGAACTGCATGGCTGTGTTGGGTCCTCAACTTTTTGATGTGAACAAAAAGTTCAGCGGATACCGTTATCAGATAGTATTTTCAGCTCGCTCCATAGCCCCGGTACCTATCTTCCACCAGCTAGCCTACTTCATGCCACTAGAGAGGAAACTAAGTTGAGATCATCGATTATGAGGAATACAGTTTCAGGTCTACAGTTGTGCGCCGTGGGAGATGTAGTTTTAGGGCCATTATGTTGGGAAGAAGGACTACGCCCATGGAGAGAAATAGTAATGGCGTCTTTTTGTAGGCACTAACTGAAGAAGGGGTAGCTGCAACTCGATATGGCGACCGGAGTTTGGGCGAGTAAGTGTTTTGAAAGGAGTGGGTGTATGGAAAGCGACTCAGCTAATTGGACAGATTTGCTGCCACTCAACACTGTTTTGCGTGGCTGATTGGGCTGCACTATGAGTTGATAGTAACACTGATTCTGCCTCCTTTAGGCAAGACCAAAAAATGGCGTTCCCCTGCAAAACTAGAATAGTTCCAGTAAGCAAAATGACGTCTAAAGGACGTATTTTCCAGAAGTTGGGTTCAATTTAGGTTCTTAATGAAAGATGAAAATGTATTTTCTGTATGTTTAAAATACATATTTCCAGGAAATTGAAAATGCATATTTTCCGGATGTTGAAAAATATGTATTTTCCGGAAGTTGAAATCAGGTTAATTTTCGGTTCTGAATGAAAGGAGCAGGGAGCCTATTGGTTAGCGCGTTGGAATTGTTACCGAAAGGTTGCACTTATTGTAAGTGTAGGGGTGTTAACCCTCGTGTCCTTGCTAAATTCCCAATCTGGCCCTCGAACCATCATGGTCACCTAATCAACACAAGTGTAAAGGGATAAAGAATATGTACATAAAGATATATGAATGAGTGATGGTACAGAGCGGCATAGGCAAGATGCAGTAGATGGTATCGAGTACAGTATATACATATGAGATGAGTAATATAGGGTATGTAAACAAAGTGGCATAGTTTAAAGATAGACGCATCCCAATGTCAACCGGGAGTATGGGCAAAGATTTGTATAACTAAACCAAGATAGACCACAGCCTAACATTTCAAACGGGAACAAATTAGTCATAGAGGGCAGAACAAGCATGGAGGCGGGCAGAGCCAAGCACAAGCTAGCGAGATCCTATTGGCGTGTTCGAGCATATATTTGCATATTTAAATTTAGGGAACACCTACTCTGTGAGGTGCGCGTGTACAATAAGTAAATTATCCTTCACACTCCTTCTAAACAACGCATTTTTTACAACTTTGGCAAAGGGTAAAGTCTACAAAACCTAGTCCACTACAGATTATAGTTTTGGGAACCGAACATGTATCAAGGTGACATCTAGATCGTTATCAATATTAGTTCATTCTTGTGTATGCTGCAATCCTACTTTAAATAAAATAATGCAAGAAAAAAAAAATGGTCACGTATCTAATGCAGGCGACACGACCATGATACCCAGTAGCAGACGGCAGACCAGAGCGCAGGTCCACGGTTTAAAAGCTATGCATGTTCTTTCCACCGTCTGCAATGGCCGAGCAGAAATCAGGTAATTATTCTTGTGCTTCGCTGAGCAGCAAGTAGCTGTTGTAAAGGAAGTTGTCAAAGAAGGGAATTTGTGTTTATACAGGACGTCCCGCTCTCACCTACGTCAACCAATCATATCAATAAAGGAGCTACATTTGGAAGCCAAATGTAGCTCCTTTATTGATATGATTGGTTGACGGTAGGTGAGAGCGGGACGTCCTGTATAAACACAAATTCCCAATTGCGTTTCATCATCCATACGGCGCCTCGAACCACATTTTCGGATCAAGCATAAATTGGCTCATAATTTGCTCTAAATGTGCCATAGTTTGTTGGACAAAGCCTTTATGAAAGTGAATGGCGTTTTTCTAAGGTTTTTGAATAAATGCTGAAAACAGGGTTTATGGTAAACACAGGTTTAGGATATTTTATACGTTTCGTTCTATGAGATAATCTTCATCAGCCAATGTCACTTTTTGTGATTTTTATTTATTTATTCATGTAATAAGAAAAAACATAAAGGCTTCATAATTCATAAAGGTCATGTTAACTGACTGCTATTATCTCATATAACAAAACGTATAAGCGTCCTAAACCTGTGTTAACCTCAAGCCTTATTTGTTGCATTTAATACCAAACCCTATTCCTTCCCCATTGATTTTTCCCATCCGGATGACTGAACAACCAGAGGTAACTTATTTCCGGGTTTTAGGACTACAAACTGGCGACCTCTATTGTTTGACAAATGGTAATTCAGGAGTTGATGCGTTGGCAGCGCTCTGTCTATGGAAAAAAACTGTGGGAAACCCTACAGTCAATGAGGGCGTTAGCCCACCAAGGCCGGGATATTTAGCTAGCTAGTTAAAAATGTTATTAACTAGCTAGCTAACTAAATATAAATGAATTTGTAGATATATCTGCAAGTATGGTTGCATATAGTTCTCATGAATTAGGGTTGGGCGTTGAAGGACCACTTGTCACATTGTCCAAGGTGTGCTGTGTTCAAAACAACTGGAAACTCGGAAGTGGGAAATCTCCGACTTCAGTGTGTTCAAGACAACTGGAAACTCAGAAAAAACGAGCTCTGACTGGGAAAATACGTTTTGAACTGTCATCATACTCAAAATTACAAGTCGGGAACTCTGGCCTCTTACTAGAGCTCCAACCTGAAGATCACTGGTCAGGATTTGACCTTGTTCTTTTTTTCAGATTTCCCAGTTGTACTGAACACACAAAAAATCCAGAGAATGCCAGACTTTGATGACAAAGTTTGATTTAAAAAAAAAATCCCACAGGAAGGACCTTCCTGTAGAAGTCAGCACAGCACCAACAACGGTGAGTCCAAATATGTCTTGTATCCTGCTGCATAAATTATGTAATATGCCAGGGAGATATGTATGCTGTAGCTAAGAAAGTACACTGCAAAATTTGAAATCTAAGTAAAATTAAATATCTTAAATCAAAGCTTGTTTTTTTGTCTGACAAGATATTTCTTCTTACCAGCCAGTTTTTATGTTGGAGCATTTCACTTGTTTCAAACTTTTTTTGTCCTTAATTGTCTTAATAAGATAATATAATTTGTTACTGAGATTGTATTACTGGTTCTGAGTGACTCAATGCTCGAAACTAGAATTGCCAGAATTCTAAAGCTGTTTGATCTACACTGACAAGTACAAAACTGCTTTGTCAAAGTCACAATTTCTTATTTCAAGCATCTTATCCTTTTCATCTCTTCACATATTAAGAACAGATAATGACCAACTGGAATTCACTGTTTTATTGTCAATCTTACCCACAGCAATCATGTAGACCAAATACAGTACAGAACAAAGTCAGTACACTTTTCATATCTGGGGAACATATTGAGTCATTTGAACTGTTGTACAATTCTATTACATCCCCAAGATGGTATTTGACTAGTACATACGTTTGGCTCTTGTTGCTAATTGTATAATAAGAGTTCAAATCAATCAGCTTTTCAGCATCCACTAACTCAAGTGGTCTGTGCAACTTTATAAGCCATGACGTTTCTATCAAAGCGTATAGTTTGAAATGGTTGATATTCCAAACAAGAAATAGAATCAACAAGAAATATGTTTTTGACCAGTCCAAATTCTGGCATATTACAATTCAGTACTTTGGCAAAGATCATAGACTTCTGAGTTATGTATTTATTAGAATTTATTACAAGCCATTTGACTGATACAGCATTCTTTACTTCATTGAAACCTAGGAAGACCCTCAATTTTCCATGTAAATATTGTAGATCTTTAACCTCAGGTCCCATCTCCCTTTCATTTGAAACAATTGGGTGCATTGAACTGTCATCATTTTGGCAGCTTTCATATATTTGGTTCTGATTGATCAAAGACTGGAAAATCTTTTTTAAATTGAGCTTGGAAGCCCATTGTTTAAAGAAACAATGTTTAGACTCAAACCGCATACACGTATGTCTAACCATTGGACACAATGACTTTATCTGTAATGGCAAATGTATCATATAATGCTGTTTAGGTGTAACATTGCGGTCTGGAAAAAGCTCCTTCTATAATGCTTCAAATTATTTTCAATGAGTAACTTCAACCTAGACACAGTCGCAATGGAAAGAACAGGTGCAAATACTATCTGTACAACCTCTATTAGCTCAATTATCAGTCATATATGCATTGACTTCCAAACTTTCCAAAACAAATGGCAATATCCTTAGCAGGACAAGCATTTCCCCAGATGACTGTTTTAATTTATCATCACTTGACGTTAATGTACTAACAGAAATTGGGGATGGCCGATCTCTAACATCTAGAGGGGAATAAGGGAAACCAAGAATAACAGAATTCACTTGAGTCCCGATCAATCTGTCCTGACACAACAAGATGATTCAAAACACATTTCATTTCCAATGGGAAATCCAGAATTATATGCATAATGTCTTGTGGAGTTTGTTGTATGATATCAAAGACTGGGAATTCAACTAACTTGCTCCTTCTATTGATCCCATATGTTGTTCTCAGGCTGTTGCAAAGCAAGTCCGTCTGTGCCTTTTCTATTTCATCGCACTGTCTGACATGCTTCTACAATGTCCTTTTTGTATATGCATCCTCATTGAAGAGTGACTGCATGTCTATCAAAAGAACACTCACAGTGTCTGCACTTACTGTAGGCAAAGCCCACACCCTCTTTGAACCCTGCTAGTTCATGTTGTGCCAGGGTGTCTCCACAGAGAGACCATGACACCATATATCGTTTTCTCTCCGTTAATAGTTTGCATTTTAACCCCACTGTACAATGTATCCATGTCTTCCTTGATTCTATTCAATATTACACCAATATCTACACCAGATTGACGGAGGTCTTCTGATCTAGCCATGGCAGGTAGCCTGATAGCAGCCAGTTTAGTCCTGTATTTTGGATTTATATTTCCTAGGGTGTGGTACACCATTAACAACTTGTTTTTTTGATGCAAAGGATCCTAGTGGATTACAGATCTATATTTCATCCGTGTACAGAACAATCTGCAATGCCTTTGGTTTCTCTGAAAATAAGGGATGTGATTTTAGAAGAGCACCATCAACAATGTCACAAAAAAAACTTTCCCTGCACACCTGGGGTCCCTTTTCATCCATAGACAAAATCCTTGGGTGTGATAAGAACTGTTCTAGACTTTTGACTAATGGTACATCATGAAATCATTTGTCTTTGATGAAAATGTATTTTGATCCTCCACATTTCATCCTGCATATGGTTCCAGCAATTGGAATTTCCTCTGCGTCCAAACAGCTAAACTGCTTCTTAATAAAACTGTCCTGTCTAAATGTTGTTGCAACGCCAGCAAAAGGGTACATTAAATTGTCAAATATATCCATTACATCTTTTTCAAGTTGACCTGATGTGCTTCCTGAATGCTTCTCTAGCACTGCCTCCATCTGCTTCCTGAGGTTGTCCAATAGTGATGATTGATACTGCTGTACCCCAGTAACAATGAGCTCCATGTTGGTTAATGCCCCTTTGCCCTTCATCTGAGTCAGATGTATGGAGTTGCTGATCAGTGATGCTGGAGTTAGCTTGAAGCTGATCGGGTTGAATGTTGTCCTGTGTACCACACATCAAAGAAGCAGAATATTATTTGAAATTGTATTTAGTTTCACCAATAAAGCCATTTGTGTTTTGTTCCTATTTATCATTGATTATTTTCACATTAACCCAGCTTTAGCCATAAGAGTTATGATAGATAAAATTATCGAATAGCCTATGGACAGTATGACTTTGGTCCATGTATCGTCCGTTCATTAAATAATTTAAAAAAAATCCAGAACAAAAAATGCTAGCTAGCTAGCTAGCTACTTACTTGTTCCGGTGGTACTTGGCTTTCCTCCGATGGCTGTTCATCTGGTCGGTGCCTTCAAGTAGGTGTTGAAGGTGGTTTCTCTTTACATGATGATAGAAGGAATTGTACACTATATTCCTCAGTGCATCCGTCAATACCACAGAGTAGCAGAAATCAGGGCTGCGACTGTGCGAATGAAAAAGTGATACAAACGCAGCAGATAACGCACCGCCAAAGCATCTTGAACTTTACTTTAAGCAAACGCAAGTAAAACATTCCCTTTCGATGAAAAGGGCAGAAAAAAATGAAAATGATGTTCACAAGTATTCATAATACGACCAAGTAATTTGATTGGAGTAGACTATAACAGCACCGGGACTTTTAACTATACATGTATCACTCCGCTTTACAGGCGTTCTAATAACCTTTAATTACATCAACGATCGTTATATCTTAAATTGTAAAAAAAAACTTTGCACCTCAAAGATGAACATATTTCCACAAATAACATTTGAGTTAAATTATGAATGGTCGTCAGGAGAGGACGGTAACGTGTAGACCTACACAAAGTAGCAAGCTAGTGTGTTGGAAAATGTTTATGTGGTGCTTGGCAACAGTCCAGTCCCAGTCCAGTTGTGGAACTATGTGTCCCAGTCCAGTTGTGGAACTATGTGTGTTGGTGGAGCCAAAGAAATGATTAAATAAATAAATCATAATCTGTTGTCGCTTATCACTGATAACTAATAAATGGCGCTTGTAGAATTGTTGTATAAAAGCAATATCACACTCGAGGTTGTGCTGTTATACTGAATATTATTGTCTTCGGCCTCGTACCAACGACCGAATCACAGCCGTGCTGATATTCAGCACTCCCTCTCGTGTGATCTGACGTACATTCATCACATTATCTAGCTAAATAAGGGAGGCCTACAAATAAAAAGTCAAAGACGGTCCAAATCTTTGAGTCATCTAACAACACCATGAATGAAGACGGAATGGATATAATGTTCATTTATTTATACCCGTCTACCTTTCTCCTTAGCAAGCTAACGTTAGCTAACGTTCATTTGAATTCGAAAGTTGACAAAGTTATCATGCTAATTTTAACTAGGTAACATTGACTGTTAACACTTAATAACTGCACGAACGGCCATTCGTTGAAAAAACTTGAACTTTGGTTAGATTGAGAGTGCTTTATTGCCAGAAATAGTGTTAATGAGGTGTAAATGTTCCCTAATGACTGACACCGTCGATTATTTAGCTTCGCTGTCTTTGGTGCCCTTTCTATTGACAATAGAGAGTAAATGGAACGGCGCCAAAGACAGCGAAGCTAAATTATCGATGTGTCAGTCATTGTTTACAATCTTAGCTAGGCAAGCAAAGATTAACTAAGATTTTCATTATGGGAGACAATTTAGCGTTAACTTTAGTTTCATTAGCTTGCACTATCTTTTGGTTTAAAGTTATTGACATCAACGTTAATGATATACTGGTAGTCTAATTTTGTTAGCTAACATTAGCTAGCTTGGTAAATCATTCCTGCATTAACTGGAAAGGGAAGACAGTATGCTAATGTCTCATAACCTATATCAACCTGACACTTTGGTGTCTATAAACTATGATTTAGTTAATTACTTAACTATTTACCATGTGGTTAAATGTGTTTTTCAGCTGCTAATATAAGCACAGACATGCTGCCCAGCCTCTCTAAGGAGGATTTACGTATCTCATGGTGCGTTATGCCTTTCACCTGGCATATCTTAAGTGCATTGTGACACTCCTCTCTGTGCTGCAGACAGAAGTCCTCTCGGACGCCATACATGACTTCTTCATATAAAAAGGCTAATAAAATACTTCAAATGGTAGGCTAACCTGAGTCTCTATCTCTCTCTTTGGTGATTTAAAGAAGAGTAAAGTTAAGGCCTCAACATCTTGCTGAATATATCTGAACTATTTTCTATCTGAATTTCTGTCGGTGTCCATTTTGAAAGTGCTGAACGCATAGGCCTATCTCGTCGCAGCTCGTTTGCTTGCACTTGCTTATACTTAGACCTAACTGTTAATGATATAAGAATAAACATTATGAATTTACTGAACATAAATGTAACAATGTATGTGTATGGTTCAATAGTCAAAACTACATTTGGAAGTTCGTTCTTATTGAAGGAGAATGTGGTTCTTATTGACTTACACAAATCCATAAGGAGTCAGTAGAAACCACATTTGTTTAAGCAAGTCTGACATATCAGTTAGGGTTTTTAAAAAGACACTAAATGAAGCTGAATGAACTATTTCGCTGCCAGACAAGGCTCCGCTGAGAGCCAGGTGTAGCAGTGGTAAGGATTCACTCCATGGTGCTGAAAGGAAAGCTCCGCTGTTGAGATAGCTTTATGTAGGCCCCAACAGTTTGTTGGCACCGTTTGTTACCGTTGCAATTAATGGTATTGTTTGGTGTTGTGTTATGTAGTGGCTTTGCTGGCATGCATTTTTTTTTTAAAGTCATTTTGTTGGCCCCACCAAGATTTCCATGCTAAAATCGCCACTGACCATGGCACAGTTACAGAATGTTCTCACTGAGGTGCATCTTATTGGCTCAATGTTTTTCCCATACAAACCACAGCAACTGTTTTGCTCGACGAATGCATCTGTTGTGCATAACTAATCATATGACCCGTGAAGTTAGTTAGACATGTCAGTCCCTTTCAGATCATCCCTCAACACAGTTTTAGGATATCCTATATGTTTTGTTCAATAAATAATCATCTTCATCAGCTAACGTCACTTTTTGTCAGTGGTTTAAAATAATGAAGTAAAAATACTTTAAAGTACTAATTAAGTCGTTTTTGGGGGTATCTGTACTTTACTATTTGTTTTTTTGACAACTTTTACTTTTACTTTACTACATTCCTTAAGAAAATATTATACCTTTTACTCAATACATTTTTCTTGACACCCAAAAGTAGTCATTACATTTTGAAAGTCTTAGCAGGACAGGAAAATAGACCAATTCACACACTTATCAACAGAACATCCCTGTTCATCCCTACTGCCTCTCATCTGGCGGACTCACTAAACACACATGCTTTGTTTGTAAATGATATCTGGGTGTTGAAGTGTGCCTCTGGCTATCAGTAAATACATAAAAAAAAATAAAAAAAATGGTGCATCTGGTTTGCTTATAAGCAATTTGAAATGACTTTTACCTTGACTTTTGATTCTTAAGTATATTTTAGTAATTACATTCACTTTTGATTACTTAAGTATATTTTAAACCAAATACTTTTAGACTTTTCCTCAAGTAGAGTTTTACTGGGTGACTTTTACTTTTACTTGAGTCATTTTCTATTAAAGTATCTTTACTTTTACTCAAGTATGACAAATGTGTATTTTTTCCACCACTGCTTTTTTTTAAAGTTTTGAAGCATTTATGTAATCAAAACAAATACATAAAGCACTTAAAGGCTTCATAATTCATAAAGGTCATGTTAACTGACATATTATATTATAGAACAAAATGTATACGAGCTCATAAGCCTGTGTTAACCCCATAGGAATGGCTGAACGAACCAGAGGTAACTAATTTCTAAGACTACAAGGCAGAGTTCTATCGGGGCACAGTCTATGGAAAACATTGATTCTTTAACAAGACTGCCATCTAGGGATTTGAAAACAGTACTGCAATAAAGTTGAAGTGTCATTATTACAAATGCAAAATGAACCAAGCCTGGTGTAAGCAAAATTATCTGTGTCAAGAAACATGATGTTTATGTGGATACATTGCATTCGCATCACAGACATTAAGCCTGAGTTAATTCATGTATGTCGGTTTCTCTCTCTCTATAATATAATCCCCCATCCTTCTATCTTCTCTCGCTCTCCCTCCCTCCTTACTAATTTTTTTTTATTTAACCTTTATTTAAGGGGCCAAGACAAATGCCCTGCTGGGCGTTGGTACCCAGGCGCTAATGTGTTTCTCTCCTCATTGAATGAATGCTGTCAATGGATGAATGCGTGATGGAAACTGATAATTGTGCACATTGTGGGAATAGTTACATGTCCCCCTCTGTAATGGGGTGCAAGATGACCGAGTTGATAAATACCGTGTTGATGCCAGATAAAGTCATTCATGTTTCCTACTATCTCTGGTGTCCGTGTCCCCTCACTTCAGAACTTTAACATGGTGTCAGAAGTGGTCAACCACCACCATGCTTGCTGTCCTCTCCACTGGAGGCAGGACCCAGAGACCCTCATCCCAAGACCGACACCAGAGGGCCCTTGGCAAAAGTTAGGGGCTGACATTTTTACCTTGACAACTACACCTGCAACTTGTTGTCTTTGACTAATTCTCTAGATTCATGGAGGTGGCAAAAATGACCTTACGCCATCTAGAGCAGAGGGTGGAGAGGATGAAGTCACGATTTGCTCGTAGCGGGTCCCTCTTCATCTAATCTCAGACAATGGCCCCAGATTACCTTTGAGACTTTAAAAACATCTGCAGACACCTTGGGATTCACACACCCAACCTCAAACATGTTGTTCCCCAAAAGCAATGGTGCAGCCGAACAAGCTATACAGACTGTCAAACAGCTCCCCAGACCCCGACCATGTGCTATTAGCATACAGATCAACCCCCCTCTCCAATGGACTGAGCCCAGCAGAGTTGTTGCAAGGCAGGAAACTGAGTACCATTAATACTCTGCCCTCAATGCTGACAGGGTGGCCAGACCTCTCTGAGTTTACAGACAGACAATCTAAGCTCAGCCAAAATAAACACTTTGACAGCTGACATCGAGGAAAGGCCTTCAGCTCTCTTCACCCAGGAGCTATAGTATGGATGCAGGACTCCCGGGACCAAGGCATAGTACAAGAACACACCACGCTCCATCCTAGTAAACACTCATAGCCAGACATTCAGGAGAAACCACCGTTATTTCACCCTGGCCCAACCAGAAACTGTGCCACAGAGCCCTCCATTACCTCTCCACAACCTTCCCCCTCTCGACAGTACCCTGTGAGTACTAGGTTCCACCCACTTACCTTAGGGAGATGTGGGTGTAGTTACATGTCCCCCTCCTTAAGGGGGTGCAAGGTGACCGTGTTGATAAATATTTATTTTATTTTATTTCACCATTATTTAACCAGGTAGGCTAGTTGAGAACAAGTTCTCATTTGCAACTGCGACCTGGCCAAGATAAAGCATAGCAGTGTGAACAGACACATGGAGTAAACAATAAACAAGTCAATAACATAGTAGAAAAAAAATAATCTATGTACATTGTGTGCAAAAGGCATGAGGAGGTAGGCAATAAATAGGCCATAGGAGTGAATAATTACAATTTAGCAGATAAACACTGGAGTGATAAATGATCAGATGAACATGTGCAGGTAGAGATACTGGTGTGCAAAAGAGCAGAAAAGTAAATCAAATAAAAACAGTATGGGGATGAGGTAGGTAAATTGGGTGGGCTACATAACGATGGACTACGTACAGCTGCAGCGATCGGTTAGCTGCTCAGATTGCAGATGTGTAAAGTTGGTGGGGGAGATAAAAGTCTCCAACTTCAGAGATTTTTGCAATTCGTTCCAGTCGCAGTTAGCAGAGAACTGGAAGGAAAAGCGGCCAAATGAGGTGTTGGCTTTAGGGATGATCAGTGAGATACAACTGCTGGAGCGCGTGCTACGTGATAAACTGCATCCAGTTTGCTGAGTAGAGTATTGGAAGCTGTTTTGTAGATTACATCGCCGAAGTCGAGGATCGGTAGGATAGTCAGTTTTACTAGGGTAAAGTTTTGGCGTGAGTGAAGGAGGCTTTGTTGCGAAATAGAAAGCCGACTCTAGATTTGATTTTGGATTGGAGATGTTTGATATGAGTCTGGAAGGAGAGTTTGCAGTCTAGCCAGACACCTAGGTACTTATAGATGTCCACATATTCTAGGTCGGAACCATCCAGGGTGGTGATGCTAGTCGGGCATGCGGGTGCAGGCAGCGAACGGTTGAAAAGCATGCATTTGGTTTTACTAGCGTTTAAGAGCAGTTGGAGAACACGGAAGGAGTGTTGTATGGCATTGAAGCTCGTTTGGAGGTTAGATAGCACAGTGTCCAAGGAAGGGCCAGAAGTATACAGAATGGTGTTGTCTGCGTAGAGGTGGATCAGGGAATCGCCCGCAGCAAGAGCAACATCATTGATATATACAGAGAAAAGAGTCGGCCCGAGAATTGAACCTTGTGGTACCCCCATAGAGACTGCCAGAGGACCGGACAACATGCCCTCCAATTTGACACACTGAACTCTGTCTGCAAAGTAGTTGGTGAACCAGGCAAGGTAGTCATTAGAAAAACCAAGGCTACTGAGTCTGCCGATAAGAATATGGTGATTGACAGAGTCGAAAGCCTTGGCCAGGTCGATGAAGACGGCTGCACAGTACTGTCTTTTATCGATGGCGGTTATGATATCGTTTAGTACCTTGAGCGTGGCTGAGGTGCACCCGTGACCGGCTCGGAAACCGGATTGCACAGCGGAGAAGGTACGGTGGGATTCGAGATGGTCAGTGATCTGTTTGTTGACTTGGCTTTCAAAGACCTTAGATAGGCAGGGCAGGATGGATATAGGTCTGTAACAGTTTGGGTCCAGGGTGTCTCCCCCTTTGAAGAGGGGGATGACCGCGGCAGCTTTCCAATCCTTGGGGTTTCAGAAATAGAGGGTCCAGATTGTCAAGCCCAGCTGATTTGTATGGGGCCAGGTTTTGCAGCTCTTTTAGAACATCTGCTATCTGGATTTGGGTAAAGGAGAAGCTGTTGGCCGAGGTTGGAGTAGCCAGGAGGAAGGCATGGCCAGACGTTGAGAATTGCTTGTTGAAGTTTTAGATTATCACGGATTTATCGGTGGTGACCGTGTTACCTAGCCTCAGTGCAGTGGGCAGCTGGGAGGAGGTGCTCTTGCTCCATGGACTTTACAGTGTCCCAGAAGTTTTACAGGATGCAAATTTCTGCTTGAAAAAGCTGGCCTTTTCTTTCCTGACTGACTGCGTGTATTGGTTCCTGACTTCCCTGAACAGTTGCATATCGCGGGGACTATTCGATGCTATTACAGTCCTCCACAGGATGTTTTTATGCTGGTCGAGGGCAGTCAGGTCTGTAGTGAACCAAGGGCTATATCTGTTCTTAGTTCTGCATTTTTTGAACGGAGCATGCTTGTCTAAGATGGTGAGGAAGTTACTTTTAAAGAATGACCAGGCATCCTCAACTGACGGGATGAGGTCAATATCCTTCCAGGATACCCGGGCCAGGTCGATTGGAAAGGCCTGCTCGCAGAAGTTTTTTAGGGAGCGTTTGACAGTGATGAGGGGTGGTCGTTTGACCGCGGACCCGTAGCGGATACAGGCAATGAGGCAGTCATCGCTGAGATCCTGATTGAAGACAGCAGAGGTGTATTTGGAGGGCAAGTTGGTCAGGATGATGTCAATTAGGGTGCCCATGTTTACAGATTTAGGGTTGTACCTGGTGGGCTCCTTGATGATTTGTGTGAGATTGAGGGCATCTAGCTTACATTGTAGGACTGCCGGGGTGTTAAGCATATCCCAGTTTAGTTCACCTAACAGAACAAACTCTGAAGCTAGATGGGGGGCGATCAAGTCACAGATGGTGTCCAGGGTACAGCTGGTAGCTGAGGGGGTTCGGTAGCAGGCGGCAACAGTGAGAGACTTATTTCTGAACAGATTCATTTTTAAAATTAGAAGTTCGAACTGTTTGGGCATAGACCTGGAAAGTATGACAGAACTTTGCAGGCTATCTCTGCAGTAGATTTCAACTCCTCCCCCTTTGGCAGTTCTATCTTAACAGAAAGTGTTATAGTTGAGTATGGAAATCTCAGAATTTTTGGTGGCCTTCTTAAGCCAGGATTCAGGCACGGCAAGGACATCAGGGTTGGCAGAGTATGCTAAAGTAGTGAGTAAAACAAACTTAGGGAGGAGGCTTCTGATGTTGACATGCATGAAACCAAGGCTTTTTCGATCACAGAAGTCAACAAATGAGGGTGCCTGGGGACATGCAGGGCCTGGGTTTACCTCCACATCACCCTAGGAACAGAGGAGAAGTAGGATGAGGGTGCTGCTAAAGGCTATCAAAACTGGTCACCTAGAGCATTGGGGACAAGGAATAAAAGGAGCAGATTCATGGGCGTGGTAGAATATATTCAGGGCATAGTGTGCAGACAGGGGTATGGTGGGGTGCGGGTACTGCGGAGGTAAGCCCAGGCACTGGGTGATGATAAGAGAGGCTGTATCTCTGGACATGCTGGTTATAATGGGTGAGGTCACCGCATGTGTGGGAGGTGGGACAAAGGAGGAAACAGAGGTCTGAGGAGTGGAACTAGGGGCTCCATTGTAAACTAAAACAATGATAACTAACCTGAACAACAGTATACAAGGCATATTGATATTTGAGAGAGACATACAGCAAGGCATAAAGTAATCGCAGGTCTTGATTGGGAGAGCTTGCTAAAACAACAGGTGAGACAACAGCAGCTAGTCAGCTAACACAACAACAGCAGGTAAAATGGCAATGACTAGGCAGAGAGGGTCGGATTAGTTACACATAGAGCCTGAGTTCGCGGCTAGGGCCGACAGATAAAACATAAATAAACAGAATGGAGTATCGTGATTAATGGACAGTCCAGCAGGCATCAGCTATGTAGCCAAGTGATCATAGTGTCCAGGGGGCAGCAGTAGATGGAACAGGGGAGCTCCACTACGCTAGCACGCGGGCGACACAGCGTTTAAAGTTAGTAGCCCGGGGGTGGTAGGGAGGGCGGTTGAAGGCACAGCTGATGGAGTATTCGTCGGCAGACCAGTCGTGGTGGTGCAGCGGGAGGCCGTGTCGACAGAGAATCCAAGCCAGATGGTGAAAGAGGTATTGTAGAATTTAGTTTGCTAGCAGGAAGATGTGCCTGGCTCACGGCTAACTGGTGCTAGCTTCGTGGCAGTGGCGTTAGCCAAGGTCCAGAGTTTACAGCAAGGATCCGGTGGAGTATTGGGCTCTAGCCGTGTATGAGTGGGGTTCGGGTGAACAGCTGAGTAGGCCGGGAGGTGGGCCTCAGGGATAGCTTCGGTACTGGGTGCAAGCTAGCTGTGAAGATCAGAAGTAGTGGTCCAGGGATTACGGCAGGAATCCAGCGTTGTTGTGGAGAGACATGCGATACTGGTAGACTGGCGAGTATTATCCAGGCTAAAAACAGGGCTGGCTGTGCAGAAGGTAAAAGCCGCTAGCAGTGGCTAACAATGACTAAACAGCTTGTAGCTAATTAGCTGGTTAGCTTCTGGAGGTTCTTGAATGTATTCAAAATTTAAAAATAATAGCGATTCCGTATCACACTGGGTGAGGCAGGTTACCGGAGGTATAATCAAATTAAATATCGAAAAGAGATTGAAAATAAATATGGGTCCAGTGAGTGGTTGGGCTGGCTGGGGACACGGCGATTGTCAACTGTAGAAGACTCAGTAGAATGGGCAATGGCTTTTACCGTGCTACCTACAAGGTCACATTGCAGAGCTGCCATTAGACAAACAGATGTCTGATATATTCAGACTAATACTGTCTGCTGATAGGATCTCAGCGTAAACATGGCGACCAATGGACCAACTCTGCTCGGTCATCTGTCGGAATCTTTCACGATCAAATCTGGATACTCACAGTGGGTGTTGGTTCTGATCAAATCGAAATTGTACAGAATCAAAAATGAAGAGAAACCTGCTGCAATTCTAATCATATTCAAACGAACACTCTACAAATAAATTAAAGTTTAACTTATTGTTTTATCTATTTAGAATTTATTTAGAATGAATTATCTCTATGGTAAATTATAATGATGTTATTCATTTTAGTCTTCCTTAATTTGATCATTATTCTAATAAAATGTTTTGCATAAGCAAATACTTACCCCAACGTGCCTTTTTCAATAGACACGCTACGATACATTTGCATGCACACAGTCGAAGAAACACCCGGAAATAGTAGTGAACTCTCAAACTCAAATGCAGAGGGCTTTAATAGATGAAAGTATTAGGTACATACAAAAGTTCAAGTAACAAATGAGGTGTTTGTTTTAGCTTCACAGTTCAGATGTAACTGCATGCTCCCAACATCACCATGACCACAAGCACAGAGACAGTCTCTAAGCCAGGGCTGGGGTAAATTACATTTCAATTTACATCCTGATATGACTGAATTGAATTGAAATGGAATTAACCCCAACCCTGCTCTAAGCCCTAGCTGGCCCTGTGTCCCTCTTCCTCACCTCCAGGTCCAACTGTTTGCTATAGTGGACATTATTTGCTCATAGAAACATTATTGGTATGTTCAGACAACTCGTTTTAACACACTGTTGGTTTGCTCATGCAGGTAAAAGGTGTTAATATGGAGTTAAATATGTGCCAAAAGCTTTTACGCACAACATTTTGGCAGTTATCTGACCCCATGTGTTTATCTAGTCTACACCTGAGTTGAGATAAAAGGACGTTTAAAACCAACATGTGTGCTAACACAAGCTGTCCAGTAACGTGTTTGGGTTGTGGTATAGAGAGACATATGGATCAAACTGTATGGATTTTTTCACTTTACTGATATTTGTAGCCCACATACATTTTCATTTCATCATCTTTTGTTTCTTTTTTTTCCTTCTTGGACTACGTTTTACAAACATGACATTTTCCCAGAGACGGTTGTCATGGAGACGACACTTACATTTCACTACCAGCTGCCCCACCCTGTCTTTAGAGTTACATCATCAGAACAATATAAAAGTATTCAAACAGCTGCTGGTTGTTTTTTGGTTGAACATATCAACTGGGAAGAGTTTAAAAACACATGAGCATCAAATAAAGGTGCCTTCATTGAGTCACAACATGTATAGTCTTTATTGCATTGTATGGTTTGCAGAATGTCTACACCTGCCAGCCAAGTTTGAAGACCTCTCACTTTAATTTCTGAAGTTGACCCCTTGACCCTGGGATTACCCATAATTACCAGGAAGTGGGAGTAGGGTTGTGTGTGTATTGTATGCATGTGTGTGAGAGAAAAAAAAGTGAAATGTGTGACTGTTACTTCAAAATGTACATACAGCACGAACTCACGTTACTTTAGTAAACACATAGGGGACAGGGCTTTCACAGTGAGGGGGTGGGTTTACCAGGCGTGGGTGGTGACATGGAACAATGTCTCTATTTTTCTCAGAGGTGGTAGAGGCTGGGTGGGGCGTAGCTTATGCAGGAAGGGGTAGAGCTACTTGGCGTTGGCGGAGCCACTGAGCATCTTCCTGACGGCCTGGCAAATGGCTTCGCGGTCGATGCCGTAGATCTTGAGCAGCTCGTTGGGCTTGCCACTGCGCGGGACGTGGGCCACCGCCAGACGCTGCAGGGTGAAGCCCTGCTCATTCACCACCGCTGAGCATACTGCCTCCCCCAGGCCACCTGAGGAACAGCAACATTAAATGAAATACATGAGAGTGAGAAGGCTAAGGAAACATCTCTGCAAAAGGATTGGGGTCAATCCAATTTCATTAAGTCAATTTGAAATGACAGCAATCCTTCCCCCAGCTCTGATACACTCCCCAGGAGTAATTTAGAATGACATTGAGCTCAAACAGCGTTTTCCCCCCTCTATTAGTAAAGCTTTTTGATTACAGATGATAAACTGATCCTAGATCTGTGCCTGGAGATGTCTAGCGGAGGTCACTCATTGGTCTTGAGATCTTGAAGATGAAGCCATTGGTCTATATCTGTCGCCATGCGCGCTTACACTCACTCGCCATCTTTCCACACCATATTCTCACCCTCTCATTCTTTCACTCTCTTTTCTCTACTGCTATCCCGACACTTAGAAAAAAGGTGCTATCTTGAACCTAAATGGGTTCTTTGGTGGCCCCCATAGGAGAACACTTTGCATAACTATTTTTGGATTCAGGTAGAACCCTTTTTGATCCCAGGTATAATCATTTTTGGTTCCATGTAGAACCCTCTGTGGGAAAGGGTTCTACATGGAACTGAAAAGGGTTCTTCTACCTGGGACTAAAATGGTTCTACATGGAACAAAAAAGGCTTCTCGTAGGGGGACAGCTGAATAACCCTTTTGGAACCATTTTTTCTAAGAGTGCAGTCTCTCCCCCCTTAGGGGGCAGAGAGGGGGTTGCTACTGCTACACATCTTTGATCTAGGTCACAGAAGCCCCATCGGCACACGCTCCACTAAGGAAATCTGACAGCACTCTGCCTCCCTGGCCTTCACACACTCACGCACGCATGCACACACAGACAGTCCTCCTCCTCAGCAAACAAAATGCACCAGAACAGAATATGTCTTGCCCACGCCCACTATGACAGCGCAAAACCTGCTATGCCTCTTAAGCTAATGAGAACATGCCACCGCATCACCTCTGAGCCAATGAGAGGATACAGTCTGTATAAATAAACAATGCAGAAAAATGACAGGTTGCCAGGTTGCAATATATACGGCTAAATGACATACAATTATTCTTGAGTGCCAGATTCTGGTGTAGCAGAAAGGCTCCTGACCAAGCATACTTCTGGCAACGGGTTTGAGCCCCATCTTTATCATTTTCCTGTCTAACCCCTCTGTGTCTATCTTCTTCTCTAACTTCTCTAATACCTAAGGTCGGAACTCTGGTTGTGAAAAGCATACCTTCATAGTAGTGGTCCTCCACGGTGAGGATCCGGCCCCTGGTCTGGCGCGTGTGCTCAATGATGGTCTTGGAGTCCAGGGGTTTGATGGTGAACGGGTCGATCACCCTGATGAAGATCCTCTCTGGGAAAACAACAAGGTGGGAAACATAGTGTTTATCAACAGTAGTGTATAGGATTGGAAACTCCGAAGGTTTTCCAGAAATCCTGTTTAGAATATTCCTGGAATCAGAAGGGAATAAGGAGAAAATCTAGAATACTCCACCCAGGATTTATGGAAAACCTGGGAATTTTGGGAAAGTTGCCGTAATTGTGAAACCCAAAGTAGTGTGTTTCAGTAGAGAAACGAGAACAAGATTCAAGCAACTATACAGAGAATGGCATTAAAACCTTCAAACAACGAGGTTCAGATATAGAGAGGGATATAACTTTATAAACAGGATAAGCTTGAACATATAATTGAGAAAGGCCAACACTTATAGGATATAGAAGTTGTGCGCCAACACTAATGAACGGATTGGATTCAATAGCAAATTCATTAACGCATGTAGCCAATATTAGAGCATGCAGAAAAGAGAGAATGGCCACAGCCAGGAATCATCAAATCCCTATACAGTTTGGTTCTGGGTTCCAAGTCTTTCTTCAAATCTGGCTGTAGTTGTACTGTACCTTTCTTGAGCATCTCAGCTGCAGCCATGGCCTCATGTAGGGTGATCCCAGCTCCGATCACGGTCACCTTGTCCTCCGCGCTCTGGTACACCACCTGAGATGGACAGGGATGAGTTAACAACAAGGTTTCAGCACATCTCATAAAGCATCTCATAAAGCTAGACTATTGGATGAGAGATTCATTGTTTATATTCCACTCAAAGACAACCTTCTCTGTGTTAATTTGAAGCCATTCAACCACTTGTACGGCATCCATAATAGGAACTCTTTCAGTTGTCAGACAATACTTCCTCAGTGAGGGAGTTCCTAATATGGATGCTGTAGAACTGATTAAACTAATCATCTAACTAATCAGCTCATGTCCGGAAGTAGGAGGAAACTTAAGTGGTTTATCCAAGGCTGTGATAGCCTGTGTGGTTAATGTAATATAGAAAAGAGTTCACCTTAGCCTGTCCAACATGGAAGTCCTCGTTGCTGCTGTAGATGATCGGGTTCTCGGGGTGGCTGGTTCTGATGTAGCAAACGCCCTTAGAAAAGAGAATACTATGGTCATACATTTTAGGGTTTGAACACAAAGCATATCCTCGGGTGTTGGGGCAGGGGCATAGGGAGATGCGTCAATGTTGGAGGGCCAATAACATTTGGTGTGAGGGGATAAGAACCAATAGCATTTTGGTGGGAGGGATTATGGGTACCTTTGTGATGGCGGCCAGCTCCACTGCCTTCTCAATAGACACACCATCGCTGGGGTAGAAGATGGTTGCCATGGGGATGGCTCTAAACATGGCCAAGTCCTCTAGACCCATCTGAGACGGCCCATCCTCTCCTGGAACACTCAAATAGATTAATTTCCTTCCAAAATGTTGTAACGTAGAAAGAAAATACTATGTGTTGCTCTTTATTGAGATATCCTGGTGCAAATCACATCCAGCCAAGACTCCAGGCAGGCTCAAGCAAAATATTTCAAATATGATTTCAACCCAATATGAAGCTAAAGGCTAGGTGGACTGACATGCAGGTGTATAAGACAGGCAGACAGACAAGAATGCGGACAATAGGACAGACAGACAGTAGGACAGACAGACGTAGAGAGAGTGGCATGCAGTGTACCTGAGGGACTAACAGAGGAGAGGGACATCAGGTCCCCTGGTGAAGGTGACAGCATCCAGGACAGACAGGGTCAGGGGGGGAGAGGGAGGTTAGGGGACCTCAGGGGGTGAAGGAGGTGAGGAGGAAAACACAGAAGGTGGGGAAAAAGAAAGAGAGGAACTTGGATCAACCGCACGAGATGGACAGTCACATTGGGAATTCAGTACCATTTGAGGGTGCTTTGACTTGAGGAGCCAATAGAACGAGTGAAGAGAGTGAGAGAGGGGGTAGAGTCACTGGAGAAAGAGTGGGGTTGTGTGACTAATGTTCCCTCAATTTTTGGTGGCACAGAGCAAATTTACAGTTTTAGACAGTAGCCATTAGGCTATTGTGGCTATTTCAGCATAATGCAAGCCTACCAACAAAACCAATGAGGCAAATCCTATAACATTTTCACATGGAAATAGCTTTTGATTTCTGTGATATAGCCTATGTGTGGTGTTCAATGCAGGCCTACATTGCATGAGACGTTTAAAAACGTTTTTACATTATGAAGGGCTTGACATTCATGATTTTTTACTTGGTCTGTAACACCATGGGCCAAATAGGGGACTGTAAATGGCATTTTATTGTGTTGTATGATACAAGAAACCACTTTACAAAATAAAATGTATTATTATTACTATACAGAGAATTAGACAATGTAGGCTATCCCTCTGCATATTGGCTTATTTGCATATTCAAGCCTGTCTCAAAATACAACATTGCTTTTTACCTGACTGCCAATATAATTCTCCTTTGCGCTCTTGCTCTCCCTACAACAAAACCACAGACCAAATCTTGCAAAGTTAGATTTGTTTTGGTTTGTTGCATTGAAAAGGGTCTGGTATAATGTTGATTCAATCACAGAAAAAAACATTGATCTATAAAGTGAAAACTAACGGGGTGAACTCAGTAAAGTTCAATCTCTTGCGTCAACCTGGCATTTCTGGCAGTCCTGGAGGAGGTGCATGACCACGCACACAGGCAGTTAATAGGGAACATTCGTTGAGGTGACAGAGATGGAAGAGGAAGCGAGACATCCCACTTGCTGGTTTTTTTCAGGTTCAATGAAAGTCAATTAACTAAGTAAACCAGACCCAGCTGCTATTGCGTTTCTGTTTATGTGAGACACACCCAGTTAAGCAGCCAGGAACATAATAGATTTTTTCAATGGTAAACGGCTTGAGTGAACTATCTTAATTTATCCACCATCTTTGGTGACAGGTTGCAGTGTATGGGGGTGATGGTGGGTGGTTGTGGGAGTGGCGTGGAGTGGAGTGAGAATTTGGGAGTGTGCCCGGGGTTTGTTTGGGGGAGGGTCAGACAGACTCACCAATGGACAGGCCACAGTGGGAGCCACACAAGTTGATGTTGCTCTCTGAGATGGCAGCCATGCGGAGCTGGTCGTAGGCCCGGGTGAAGAAGGAGGCCAGGGTGCTGGCGTACACAACGTTCCTCTCACGGGCAGCGCAGCCAGTGGCAACACTCACCTAGAGGGAAAAGGAGAAGAGAGGAGTTACATCACACTATAACAGTGGCGGCTGGTGACTTTAGGGAGATTAGTTACTGAGAATAATGGATGGACATTATTTTCATGAAGCTGATGGCAGAACAATATTTCATCTTCCAAGTAACTGTCAATACATTTACAAGGGGTGCGTCCCAAATGGCACCCTATTCCTTAGAAGGTGCAGTTGTTATTTTGCGCACTATGTAGGGAATAGGGTGGCATTTGAGATGCAGACATAGATTCAGGAAGACCATCCTCCTCTTCTTCCCTGAATGAGCCTCATCCGGAGCTTGGCAGTAAATCTAGTCCCTATCTATCCCCACAGGAACATGTAGTTAATCTCTATGGTGGTCCTGCAACTGCAGAGACATAGCATTGTAGGCTACTGTAGATAAATTAGCTTCAGCTGAAGGTGAGTGGAACCCAGAATCACATAGAACACTATTTATTCTATATCTATGACTTATTTTTTGTCCGCGCTACAGACAACTATATTGGTCTGCTAATACAGGACTATTAAAGGGCCAGTGCACTAGGTTTGTGAGAAAAACAATATATACACCTAATCATTCAAGGGTTTTTCTTTATTTTTTTATTATTTTTTTCTACATTGTATTACAATACTGAAGACATCAAAACTATTAAATAACACATATAGTAACCAAAAAAGTGTGAAACAAATCAAAATAGATTTTATATGAGAGATTCTTCAAAGTAGCCACCCTTTGCCTTGATGACAGCTTTGCACTGTAACGTCTGCTTCCAACTCACACTCTCAAACACGTAGATCCCCTGAACTCAGCTCACTTTCCAGCCCACTTTCCAGCTCACACTCTCAAACACATAGATCCCCTGAACGCAGATCACTCTCCAGATCCCAATCACCTGAATTCTGATCACACACCTGTATGTCATTATCACACACTATTTAGTTCAGTTCTTTCCACACCATAATTGTGAGGAATAATTTGTTTTGTGACACACGTCTAGTCTGAGCTCTGTGTTTCCCGTACTTTATCCTCCCGTGTATGATAGTTTTTGCCTGCCTCACTAACGACGCCTTTTGCCTATTCCCTGCCTGTACTTTAGCCTGTCAGATTTCCTGTTATCAACCTATTGTCTGATGTCCTGGACAAAGTTACTTGCCTTTTCTCTGCCTGTACTGTTGTCTTTTTGAACCCCCTGTGTATGAATTTCTGCCTGCCCCTGGACCCAGCTACCTGCCTCCTCCGTCTCCCATTGTGTTCATTATAGAATACCTCACCAAAAACGACAGATGGATTCAGCAGAGCTGCAGCTACGTCTAGCCCGACAGGAGGAACGAATCAATGAACTCTGCGACCTCCTTCGCCAGTCCATTCCTGCTTCACTGATATGAGGAACCACAACCTCCTCTTGTTCACCGCCCCCATATCCGTGCCTAATAATTATGACGGCTGGTACTGTACAAGGATTTTACATGCAATGTAACCTGTACATAGACCATCAACCCGCTGACTTCACCTCTGACCAAGACAGGGTGGACTTCGTCATCTCTCTACTCACAGGCAAAGCTCTGGATTGAGTCACAGCCCTGTGGTCCGCTCAAAGTTCTGATCTGTACTCTGAATTACGTTTCCACGCCCTCTTCAGGGAGGTGTTAGACCATTCCGTTTCAGGTTGTCACACCGGGGACCTGTTATGTGAGCTGCGACAGGGCTGTCGCTCCACCACTGAGTATGCCCTTGAGTTTTGCACCATGGCTGCCAACAGAGGATGGAGTAAACCAGCGCTCCTTACAGTCTACCGGAGGGGAATAAATCGGGAGTTACTGACCGAACTGACCAGCAGAGATTTAACTGACCTAAACCAATACATCCGGATGTCCATATCCATTGGCAACCTACTGGTGGACCACAGACCTATACAGTCGCCTATGGCCTATGAGTTTTCCACGCCCTCCTCTTTTCCACCACGGTCTAATAGCCCCGAACCCATGCAACTCAGCCGCAACCCTCTCACGCCTGCCGAGAGACATTGGAGGTTATGTGAAAACCTGTGCCTCTACTGTAAAGAGAGTAACCACCAACCCCCCCCCCCCCCCCCCCCCCCCCCACACACAACCACAACTCCTCCACTTCCACCCGGGTAGGCACCTCTACGTTTTTGAAAATTGCCAAAAGGCAGTTTGGTATCCCGGCACATCATTCTGGTAATGGGATCACTCAGTTTACGGAGGGACTAGTGGACTCAGGGGCCGCAGGTAATTTCATTGAAGAACAATTGGCACAACAGTTAACCTATTTGATCTCTAGGGGCGCTATTTCATTTTTGGATAAAAAACGTTCCCGTTTTAAGCGCAATATTTTGTCACGAAAAGATGCTCGACTATGCATATTCTTGACAGTTTTTGAAAGAAAACACTCTGAAGTTTCAGAATCTGCAAAGATATTGTCTGTAAGTGCCCCAGAACTCATTCTACAGGCGAAACCAAGATGATGCGTCAACCAGGAAATGAGCAGAATTTCTGAAGCTCTGTTTTCCATTGTCTCCTTATATGGCTGTGATTGCGCAAAGAATGAGCCTACACTTTCTGTCGTTCCCCCAAAGTGTTAGCAGCATTGTGACGTATTTGTAGGCATATCATTGGAAGATTGACCATAAGAGACTACATTTTCCAAGTGTCCGCCTGGTGTCCCTGCGTCGAAATTGGAGCGTAAAGCCAGGTGCAATTATTTTTCCATTTGAGAGCAAGGAGAAACCAGGCTTCCACGAAGGATATATCATTGAAGAGATATGTGGAAAAACACCTTGAGGATTGATTCTAAACCACGTTTGCCATGTTTCAGTCGATATTATGGAGTTAATTTGGAAAAAAGTTCGCGTTTTGAGGGCTGAATTTTCGTTTTTTTTTTTTTTTTTTTTTTTTTTTTTTTTTGGTAGCCAAATGTGATGTACAAAACGGAGCTATTTCTAATACACAAAGAATCTTTTTGGAAAAACGGAGCATCTGCTATCTAACTGAGAGTCTCCTCATTGAAAACATCAGAAGTTCTTCAAAGGTAAGTTATTTTATTTGAAGGCTTTACTTGTTTTTGTGATAGTTGCCTGCTAAATGCTAACGCTAATGCTAACGCTAATGCTAACGCTAAATGCTACGCTAGCTAGCTACTGTTACACAAATGATTGTTTTCCTATGGTTGAAAAGCATATTTTGAAAATCTGAGATGACAGTGTTGTTAACAAAAGGCTAAGCTTGAGAGCTAGCATATTTATTTCATTTCATTTGCGATTTTCATGAATAGTTAACGTTGCGTTATGGTAATGAGCTTAGGTCTATAAATAGAATCCCGGATCCGGGTTTGGTCGTCGCAACAGGTTAAGACTCAAACTAATCCCTGTTAATCCTCCCTTTAGGATTAATGCGCTGGTCGGACAACCTCTCGGAACAGGTCTTGTGACTCAAATGACCGACAGTATCACCCTTCAGATTGGCCTCCTTCACTCTGAGGTCATTCAGTTAATGGTATTATCTTTGCCTAAAGAATCCCTCATCCTCGGTCACCGCTGGCTAAGCCTTCATGACCCTGCCATCTCCTGGTGGGGGGAACTGCTCTCATGGTCTCCCGCCTGTTTTGAGTACTGCTTCAATCTACCCTGTTGAGCCACCTCTATAGAAGAATCGGAGTCATTCCATGCCATTCCAGCCCACATCCCACCTGTATATGCCCAGTTCCAGACAGCAAGACAAAGGCATCCATTCTGCCCCCCTAATCACCCAGAGGACTGCATGATCGACCTCCTTCCTGGGGCATAGCCTCTTAAGGGTCAGATCTATCCCCTGTCCATCCCAGAGAACGAGGCTATGGACACCTATATAGAAGAGGCCCTCAACATGGGATTCATTGGTCCATCCACGTCTCCGGCTGCATCCAGTTTCTTCTTTGTGAAAAAGAATAGTAGTCTCCGTCCCTGCATAGATTACCGACCCCTCAATGACCTTACCATCAAGAATCGCTTCCCTCTGATTCCAGCCGCACTAGAACAAGTTGGACAGGCTACCATCTACACTAAACTGGACCTATGTAGTGCTTACAACCTGGTCCGTATCCAAAGTGGGGATGAGTGGAAGACGGCATTCATCACCGCTAAGGGTCACTACGAATACCTGATTATGCCCTACGGTCTCACCAATGCTCCTGCAGTCTTCCAGTCCTTCATGAATGAAGTTTTCCAGGACATGATCAACCAGTTCCCCATCATGTACGATGATGATATCTTGATCTACTCTCATTCCATTGCAGAACACGTACAACATGTGCAACAGGTCCTCCAACGGCTACAGGACCACCATCTTTATGTCAAGGCTGAGAAGAGCACCATTCACGTTACTACGGTAACCTTCCTAGGTTTCGTGTTGACACCAGGAGGGGTCAACATGGACGAAGACAAAGTCACGACCGTGCTTAACTGTCCCAAACCTACCATCGTAAAGGAACTACAACGTTTCCTAGGACTTTCCAACTACTACCGCCGGTTCATCCGAAACTGCAGCAACACAAACGCTCCTCTCTCAGCTCTCACCTGTCAAAAAAAACATATCGTCCAATGGACCGACACCGCCCTGCATTTGAGACCTTGAAACTCCTCTTCACCTCTGCACCCATCCTTAGGCAGCCAAATCCTACCTTTTCTTCTGGAGGTTGATGCATCCAAAGTCGGCGTGGGAGCAGATCTCTCTCAGCGGGTAGGGACACCTACCGACCACCGCAATTTGGAGTACTTGAGAAGTGCTACGAGGCTCAACCCCAGACAGGCTCGCTGGGCACTCTTCTTCACATGCTTCAACTTCACCATCAACTATCTGCCTGATTCCTTATCCCATCTATTTGACTCCCCTTCCTCAAACCCAAGCCAATTCTGCCTCCGTCTTGTGTCATGGGACCCATACACTGGGAAATCCAATCAGCTGTCAGAGATGCCCTACGCCACGACCCAGCTCCTCCCGACACCCCTGCAGGCAAGACCTACATTCTGGCGTCCGTCAGACCCCAACTAATGCAGTGGTGGCATACCTTACTGAGTTCTGGCCATCCCGGGATCCCCCGGACCACAGAGCTACTGACACGCAGGTTCTGGTGGTCATCTCTAACAGCAGACGTCCGAGATTACATTCTTTCCTGTCCCGTCTGTGCATGGGCAAAGAGCCCTCGCCAACTACCTACCGTTGAGCTCGAGTATTTACCTACACCACACAGACCATGTTGCCACATCACCATGGATTTCCTCACTGATCTGCCAGACTCTTCGGGCTTCACTACTATTTTTGTTGTAGTGGACCGGTTCTCCAAGATGTGCCGACTCATCCCCCTTCCGCATCTACCTAATGCCATGGAAATAGCTGAGTGCATGTTCCAACAGGTGTTTCGTCTGTGTGGGATCCCGGAAGACATCGTTTCAGATCGGGGATGCCAGTTCATCTCCAGGGTGTGGTGAGCCTTCTGCGACCTACTGGGGGTCTCCGTCAGCCTATCCTCCGGATACCATCCCCAAACCAATGGGCATACAGAACGCCTGAATCAGGAAATAGGGAAGTACCTTAGCCAACACTGCACCCACCAACCACACTAGTGAAGTCGCTATCTAGCCGGGGCCGAATAAGCACAGAACTCCCTGGTGCATTCCTCACTCCATCTCACTCTTTTTCAGTGTGTCCTCGGATATCAACCCCCGTGTTTTGGGAGACCGCACATCGGCACCTCCATCAATCTTGAAGGAGTTCCCACATATGCTGAGCACTTGTTGGCTGCTTTTCCTTCACTCTGTGGTCCAACTAATCCCAAACCATTTCAATTGGGTTGAGGTCGGGTGATTGTGGAGGCCAGGTCATCTGATGCAGCCCTCCATAACTATCCTTCTTGGTCAAATAGCACTTCCACAACCTGGAGGTGTGTTTTGGGTCATTGTCCTGTTGAAAAACAAATGATAGTCCCACTAAGCGCAAATCAGATGGGATGGCGTATCGCTGCACAATGCTGTAGTAGCCATGTTTAAGTGTGCCTTGAATTCTAACTAAATCACAGACAGTGTCACCAGCAAAGCACCACCACACCATCACGCCTCCTCCATGCTTCACGGTGGTAACCACACTTGCAGAGATCATCCGTTCACCTACTTTGCATCTCACAAAGACACGGTGGTTGGAACCATAAATCTCCAATTTGGACTCATCAGACAGGACAGATTTCCACCCGTCTAATGTCCATTGCTCATGTTTCTTTGCCCAAGCAAGCATCCTCTTCTTATTAGTGTCCTTTAGTAGTGGTTTCTTTGCAGCAATTCTACAATGATGGACTGATTCACAGTCTCATCTGAACAGTTTATGTTGAGATGTTGCTGTTACGGGCGACAGGTAGACTAGTGGTTAGAACGTTGGGCCAGTAACCGAAAAGTTGCTAGATCTAATCCCTGAGTTGACAAGGTAAAAATCTGTTGTTCTGCCCCTGAACAAGGCAGTTAACCCACTGTTCCAAGGCCGTCATTGTAAATAAGAATTTGCTCTTAACTGACTTGCCTAGTAAATAAACTTGAACTCTGTGAGCATTTATTTGGGCTGCAATTTCTGATGTTGGTAACTGTAATGAACTTATCCTCTGCAACAGATATAACTCTACGTCTTCCTTTCTTGTGGCGGTCCTCATGAGAGCCAGTTTCATCAGAACGCTTGATGGTTTTTGCGACTGCATTTGACATTTTCCGCAATGATTGACCTTCATGTCTTAAAGTAGCGATGGACTGTCATTTCTCTTGGCTTATTTGAGCTGTTCTTGCCATAATGTGGACTTGGTCTTTTACCAAATAAGGCTATCTTCTGTATACCACCTCTACCTTGTCACAAGACAACTGATTGGCTCAAACGCATTAAGAAGGAAATAAATTCCACAAATGAACTTATAACAAGCACATTTGTTAATTGAAATGCATTCCATGTGACTACCTCATGAAGCTGGTTGAGAGAATGCCAAGAGTGTGCAAAGCTGTCAAAGGCAAAGGGTGGCTACTCAAAAATAAAACAAATTTTGTTTTTGTTTAACACATTTTTAGTTACTTTATGATTCCATATGTGTTATTTCATAGTTTTGATGTCTTCACTATTATTCTACAATGTAGAACATAGTAAAAATAAAGAAAAACCCTTGAATGAGTAGGTGTGTCCAAACTTTTGACTGGTACTGTATATACACTGAACAGAAATAAAATGCAAAATGCAACAATTTCAAGATTTTCCTGAGTTATTTAAGTTCATATACGAAAATCAGTTAATTTAAATGATCTCATTAGGCCCTAATCCATGGATTTCACATGAATTGGCAGGGGCACAATCATTGGTGGGCTTGGGAGGGCATAGGCCCACCCACTGGGGAGCCAGGCTCAGCCAATCAGAGTAGGTTTTTCGCCACAAAAGGGCTTTATTACAGACAGAAATACTCCTCAGTTTCACCAGCTGTCTGGGTGGCTGGTCTCAGACGACCCCGCAGGTGAAGAAGCTGGATGTGGAGGTCCTGGGCTGGCGTGGTTACATGGTAGAGATAACTAACAGCTTCACAATGCTCAAAGTGATTTTCAACGTCTGTTTTTAGTTTTTTTCTACCAATAGGTTCTCTCCTTCGTGAGGCATTTGAAAACCCTCTTGGTACAGTGCCTTGCGAAAGTATTCGGCCCCCTTGAACTTTGCGACCTTTTGCCACATTTCAGGCTTCAAACATAAAGATATAAAACTGTATTTTTTTGTGAAGAATCAACAACAAGTGGGACACAATCATGAAGTGGAACGACATTTATTGGATATTTCAAACTTTTTTAACAAATCAAAAACTGAAGAATTGGGCGTGCAAAATTTTTCAGCCCCCTTAAGTTAATACTTTGTAGCGCCACCTTTTGCTGCGATTACAGCTGTAAGTCGCTTGGGGTATGTCTCTATCAGTTTTGCACATCGAGAGACTGACATTTTTTCCCATTCCTCCTTGCAAAACAGCTCAAGCTCAGTGAGGTTGGATGGAGAGCATTTGTGAACAGCAGTTTTCAGTTCTTTCCACAGATTCTCGATTGGATTCAGGTCTGGACTTTGACTTGGCCATTCAAACACCTGGATATGTTTATTTTTGAACCATTCCATTGTAGATTTTGCTTTATGTTTTGGATCATTGTCTTGTTGGAAGACAAATCTTCCAATTCTTCCAGAATGGTCCTGTATTTGGCTCCATCCATCTTCCCATCAATTTTAACCATCTTCCCTGTCCCTGCTGAAGAAAAGCAGGCCCAAACCATGATGCTGCCACCACCATGTTTGACAGTGGGGATGGTGTGTTCAGGGTGATGAGCTGTGTTGCTTTTACGCCAAACATAACGTCTTGCATTGTTGCCAAAAAGTTCAATTTTGGTTTCATCTGACCAGAGCACCTTCTTCCACATGTTTGGTGTGTCTCCCAGGTGGCTTGTGGCAAACTTTAAACAACACTTTTTATGGATATCTTTAAGAAATGGCTTTCTTCTTGCCACTCTTCCATAAAGGCCAGATTTGTGCAATATACGACTGATTGTTGTCCTATGGACAGAGTCTCCCACCTCTGCTGTAGATCTCTGCAGTTCATCCAGAGTGATCATGGGCCTCTTGGCTGCATCTCTGATCAGTCTTCTCCTTGTATGAGCTGAAAGTTTAGAGGGACGGCCAGGTCTTGGTAGATTTGCAGTGGTCTGATACTCCTTCCATTTCAATATTATCGCTTGCACAGTGCTCCTTGGGATGTTTAAAGCTTGGGAAATCTTTTTGTATCCAAATCCGGCTTTAAACTTCTTCACAACAGTATCTCGGACCTGCCTGGTGTGTTCCTTGTTCTTCATGATGCTCTCTGCGCTTTTAACGGACCTCTAAGACTATCACAGTGCAGGTGCATTTATACGGAGACTTGTATTTATCATTTAGGTCAACATTGGATCATTCAGACATCCTCACTGAACTTCTGGAGAGAGTTTGCTGCACTGAAAGTAAAGGGGCTGAATAATTTTGCACGCCCAATTTTTCAGTTTTTGATTTGTTAAAAAAGTTTGAAATATCCAATAAATGTAGTTCCAGTTACAGTTTTATATCTTTATGTTTGAAGCCTGAAATGTGGCAAAAGGTCGCAAAGTTCAAGGGGAGCGAATACTTTCGCAAGGCACTGTATGTGTGGTTGAATCTGTGTTTGAAATTCACCGTTCGACTGAGGGACCTTACAGATAATTGTATGTGTGAGGTACAGGGATGAGGTAGGTATTCAAAAATCATGTTAACACTATTATTGCACACAGAGTGAGTCCATGCAACTTAACATGTGACTTGGTACGTACATTTTTACTCCTGAACTATTTTGACTTCCCATAACAAAGTGCTTGAATACTTATGAACTCAAGACATTTCAACCTTTCATGTTTCATTCATTAGTAAACATTTTGAAAAACACAATTCAACATTGACATTATGGGCTGTGTGTGTAGGCAAGTTACAAAAATATCTATGTTTAATCCATTTTAACATCAGGCTTTAACACAACACAACGTGGACCATGGGTACGTAGGCTTTCTAAAGGCACTGTATACCTTGTGAAAAGTGCCATGTGACTGCAAAAGAGGCAGGTTGAAATGTCAATTGTCATCAAACAAATGGGACGTTTGATTGAAATACAGGACAATCTGTTTGGTAAATGAGTAGTGTTTTCACTTGTTAATAAAGTGCGGCACGTGATGGTCTCCACAGGGACAATGACTGCTGAGCGAATCACAATCAAAATGAGGGGGTCAAGCCTCCCAGAAACCCAGGACCTACGCTATGTAAAAGTCAGTGAGAAGTCAGTCAGTCCAAAAGCACACAAGTTTATGGTACCATATGGGAGGAATCAGCGGCGTGCTTCTCTCTCACAAGTTGTCATTTCCTGTTTCATATCTCAAAAGCCCTCCCCGATCCCCCTGCTCTTCTCTTCACCGTGGCTGTCTAAACCTCTGAGTTGCCATTGGACTCGTTCCTATTCCATAACAGTACCAGATAGAAGTACTATTATCCAATTTCCTTCTGCCCCACATCTAACCTGGACAAAGAGGATAGCGCTCTTGCCATTGACACAATCATTATTCTCTTTCTTTGTGTGTCTCTGTCTCTTTCTCTCTATGTGATTGTTTGAACAGCAGATTGCCCCTTTAATGCCGTATTCAAAGACGCATGACTCCAATGATGACATGAGTAACTGATAATCAACGAGGGACAATGCCTTCTATGGAAAACAATGAGCGACGTGGAAGGTGTGTTCCGCAACGTGCTAGCGGAGTGGAAATGACCTTCACAGAGTTGCATTATCTTCCATGAAACGCATAGAGCCCGAGTTGATTATCCCTTTTATTCTATGCCATGGCTATAATTTAAAACATTTGCTGCTGGAAATGTGTTCATTTGCAGGTAGAAATGTGTTCAACATCCACTGAAGTAGCTAGCAAGTTTACTAGATAGCTACAGCAGTTGCCTTGGTAACCAAACAAACAGACTTGCTAGTTTAACGAACCAAACCATCAGTCCTAGCTTGCTATTATGAGAATCAAATTCAACAATGCCAATAATGTTTTCAATTCGACTTTTTCTTTCAAAAGCAGCTCAAACGTAGAACATGTAAGAAATAACTATAGCCATTGAATTCTACCTTGCTGATATACCGTGCATTATTTAAGCAATAAGGCCTGAGGGGGATGTGGTATATGGCCAACATACCACGGCTAAGGGCTGTTCTTAAGCAAGGCGCAACGCAGAGTGCCTGCATACAGCCCTTAGCCATGGTATATTGGCCATATGCCACAAACCCCCGAGGTGCCTTATCGCTATTATAAACTGGTTACCAACGTAATTAGAGCAGTAAAAATACATGTTTTGTCATACCCGTGGTATATGGTCTGATATATCCCACGGCTGTCAGCCAATCAACACTCAGAGCTGGAACCATCCAGTTTATAAAGGGAAATAATGCACGCTCTAGAATGCAAATATGAAACGAGTATTCAACCATGCCATACATAATGCAGTCATAAATAAGTCATAACATGAACAGCAGTACCTCTGATTCTCTCATTATTCTCTTATCAATATTAACGATTCCCCATTAGACAATCTGTCTGTCTCATTTGAACCTGCCATTCTAACTTTATTCTGCACAATCTTCTTTATAACAATGGTATTATCAGCCAGCAAGCCAGCTAGTCAGCCAGGCAGTGGGGCAGTCAGTAAGTCAGCTAGGCAGTCTGTCAGCCATCCATTCAGTCAGTCAGTCAGTCTGGGGCAGCAGGTAGCCTAGTGGTTGGAGCGTTGGGCCAGTAACCGAAAGGTTGCTAGATTAAATCCCCGAGCTGACAAGGTACAAATCTGTCGTTCTGCCCCTGAAAAAGGCAGTTAACCCACCGTTCCTAGGCAGTCATTGTAAATAAGAATTTGTTTTTAACTGACTTGCCTAGTTAAATAAAATAAAAAAACATTTAAAAAGTCAGTCATTGAGTTAGCCAGTCAACCAGGCAGCCAATTAGTCAGTCAGTCAGCCACACCCACCCTCCTCACACTGATTCATATTTCACTTCTCAGCTCAGCATAACTGTCATAACGGCTGTTCATCAAACACAGCCCTGACCTGAACAGGCTGCTGCTGCAGGAGGAACCAGCCAAACAGCAGCAGTACAGTAATACAGCCAGGCCTGAATGACAACTCTCCCAAAATGTTAATCTAAATTCCGATTGCAATGAGAGGATAGGAATAGAGGGTAGGTAGCCTAGCAGTTAGAGTGCTGGGCCTGTAACTGAAAGGTCACTGGTTCAAATCCTCAAGACGACAAACCAGTCAGCTGTGCGGAGGGAGGAAGCATGGTGGATGGAGGAAGCGTGGTGAGGCATTGGAGGAGGGAGAATGTAGGAGAGAGGATGCTTGGCATGGTGTATTGTAAGTGGGTCATGTCTCTCTCTCCAGCGTTACATTATGGATGGACCAACATCCATTATTCATCAGGCCAACCTCTGTAACACTGAGAGAGAGAAGTTTTTATTCAGCTAATCAGACCTGAGAGAGGGGGAATTCACTCAACGAGTCAGTGGTCTGAACAGAAGTAAAGAGGCATTTTGTTATAGCGAATCAGCATCAGCAAAATTAGTGACAGGCAGAGCAAGGGTTCAAATACTATTTGAGATCATTTCAAATACTTTATCTGTGCTTGATTGAGCTTGTCTGGCTTAATGGGCCAACAGATTCGTCCAGAAACTGTAAAGCCCCACCATTTGTCAAGTCAAACAGGCTAGAGGAAAAATGCTCAAAGTATCTTAAAGATTTCAAATAGTATTTGAACCCAGGTCTAGGGACAGGGCATTCGGTTGAGCATCAGCGAGAGAGACAGAGGCAGAGGAGAGAGGACAGCTAAGCTGAGCCACGAAATGCTGCTGCAATGTTTTAACAATGCTGAATAGATTTTTTTTAAACAAAAAGTATAATTTAGAAGTAATTTTAAAACAGGTTGGCTTTTAAAAGCTTGGTTTAGTTAGAAAGAGTGTTGTCTGGGTTTATAGAATGGTCATAATTGGCTCATAGAGTGGTCCTTCCAAATCCTGACTACATATACAGTACCAGTCAAAAGTTTGGACACACCTACTCATTCCGGGGTTTTTACTATTTTCTACATTGTAGAATAATAGTGAAGACATCCAAACTATGAAATAACACATATGGAATCATGTAGTGACCAAAAAAGTGTTAAACAAATCAAAATATATCTTATATTTGAGATTCTTCAAAGTAACCACACTTTGCCTTGATGACAGCTTTGTACACTCTTGGCATTCTCTCAACCAGCTTCATGAGGTAGTCACCTGGAATGCATTTCAATTAACAGGTGTGCTTTGTTAAAAGTTAATTTGTCTAATTTCTTTCCTTTCCTTCTAATGACCAAGACCATATTATGGCAAAAACAGCTCAAATAAGCAAATAGAAACAGCAGTCTATCATTACTTTAAGACATGAAGGTCAGTCAATCCGGAAACTGTAAAGAGCTTTGAAAGTTACTTCAAGTAACTGGCTCTCATGAGGACCACAACAGGAAAGGAATACCCAGAGTTACCTCTGCTGCAGAGGATAAGTTCATTAGAGTTACCAGCCTCAGAAATTGCAGCCCAAATAAATGCTTCACAGAGTTCAAGTAACAGACACATCTCAACATCAGCGTGAATCAGGCCTTTGTGGTCAAATTTATGCACAAATAAGAAGAAGAGACTTGGGCCAAGAAACACGAGCAATGGACATTCGACTGGTAGAAATATGTGCTTTGGTCTGATGAGTCCAAATTTGAGATTTTTGGTTTCAACCGCCGTGTCTTTGTGAGACGCAGAGTAGGTGAACGGTTGATCTCCGCAAGTGTGGTTCCCGCCATGAAGCATGGAGGAGGAGGTGTGATGGTGTGGGGGTGCTTTGCTGGTGACACTGTCAGTGATTTGTTTTTCGAATTCAAGGCACACTTAAGCAGCATGGCTACAACAGCATTCTGCAGCGATAAGCCATCCTATCTGATTGGCGCTTAGTGGGACTATCATTTGTTTGTCAACATGACAATGACCCAACACACATCCAGGCTGTGTGAGGGCTATTTGACCAAGAAGGAGAGTTATGGAGGGCTGCATCAGATGACCTGGCCTCCACAATCACCCTACCTCAACCCAATTGAGATGGTTTGGGATTAGTTAGACCGCAGAGTGAAGGAAAAGCAGCCAACAAGTGCTCAGCATATGTGAGAACTCCTTCAAGATTATTCGAAAAGCATTCCAGTTGAAGCTGGTTTAGAGAATGACAAGAATGTGCAAAGCTGTCATCAAGGCAAAGAGTGGCTACTTTGAAGAATATCAAATATAAAATAGATTTTGATTTGTTTAACACTTTTTTTGATTACTACATGATTCCATATGTGTTATTTAATAGTTTTGATGTCTTCAGTATTATTATACAATGTAGAAAATAGTAAAAATTAAGAAAAACCCTTGAATGACTAGGTGTGTCCAAACTTTTAACTGGTACTGTATGTGATAAAGAGAAAATCAAGAAAAACTCAATAGGGTTAAGGTCTGAGTAAGGGTTAGGGTTAGGGTTAATTTCATACCATGTTCTGCTGCGCAATGTAGCACTCAACAAAGCGGTTGGGGTGTTCGTTCTTGAAGATCTCTGAGCAAGTGAAGTTGTTGGTGTCTCCATCCAGGACCACCACGCGCTCATTATAACGGCCCAACTTAGCCAGGGCCATGCCATAGGCCTTCCTGGTGGAAATCTGTTGAGAAATATAACCAGTCAATCAACAAATCAACGAATCAATCAACCAGTCAGTCCTTAATAAGTACATTTTTCTGCCTGTTTGTTCATGTATCATTATACCACCTTCTCTCTGACAGTAGTCAATCTAAGGTGTGAGTGACTGCTTCTATTATGATATAATGTTTGCGACTATAGGGTGAGCCCCAGTGGAGTCCATATTCCTGGGATAATTTGTACAACCACATATGTACAGTATATGGTGAGATGCATGTACTGTATGTTACCTTCTCTCCCTGCTTGTAGGCGGGTGCGCTGGGCATGCGGACGTTGCGCAGGCTGACTGGCGGGGCATCCTCTACGGGCGTGGTGGGGTACAGGCGCTTGCTGCTGTTCATGATGCGCGCCTGCAGATCCTTCACTACTCCCTCAGCCATGTCCTTGGACAGGGGCTTGGCATGCCAGCCCATCTTATCTTCCACAGCTGGTAAATGCAGACAGACATAATATTAGAATACACACATGCTGTATACACAGCGGTGGTGTAAAGTACTTTAAGTAAAAATACTTTAAAGTAGTACTTAAGTCGTTTTTGGGGGGGTATCTGTAGTTTACTTTACCATTTATATTTTTGACTACTTTTACTTTTACTTCACTACATTCTTTAAGCCAATATTGTACAAATTACTCCATACATTTTCCTTGTCAGCCAAAGTACTCATAGTCTAATTCAAGCACTTATCAACCGAACATCCCTGGTCATCCCTACTGCCTCTGATCTGGCAGACTCACTAAACACCCATGCTTCATTTTAAATGATGTCTGAATGTTGGAGTGTGCCTGTGGCTTTCCGTAAATTAACAATACAAGAAAATGATGCCATCTGGATGCTAAATATAAGGAATTTAAAATGTATTATACTTTAATCTTTGATATCTAAGTATGTTTTAAACCAAACTCTTTTAGACTTTTCCTCAAGTAGAGTTTTACTGGGTGACTTTTACTTTTACTTGAGTCATTTTCTATTAAGGTATCTTTACTTTTACTCAAGTACTGTATGACAGTTGGGTACTTTTTCCACCACTGATACACAGTAACATTTGAATGGATGTTTAGGCCCAGGGGTTTTAGCCTGACGATGTGATCTCCTGACGGGGAAAACCCCCAGACCTGGAGTCAGGTCACATGGTCAGGAAAAATCAATGGCCCAACACCTTATATACTTTACACACCATACTGAGAGGTTAGCCCATTAACAGGTATGAGTGATAGGATGTAGCCAATAGCCATACGAGGGTGAGCGTACCTGGGATTCCCTTGCCCTTGGTGGTCTTGGCGATAATGGCAGTGGGCTGGTGACGAGCCTGGCTCAGAGCCTTACACAGCTCCTCCACACTGTGCCCATCCACGATGATGGCATGCCAACTGTAGACAGCAACACTCACGTCAGAAAATCCATTTCACATATGGAAAAGGCATTCACACACTCTCTTTCTCATACACTCATGAACAAACAATTCCACATATGCCCACTAATGTTGACATGTGCCTTCACACATTCATAGACTTTCTCTCGCTGTCATTACATTGACAAAGAGGATCTCTACCTCTCTTACTCACTCTGTCCTTCTCACTCGTGAACCCACTTTCACACACACACACACACACACACACACACACACACACACACACACACACACACACACACACACACACACACACACACACACACACACACACACTCACCCAAAGGCCTCGCAGCGTTTCTGGTACTTCTCCACGTGGTGCTGCAGGGGCGCTGGGTCGGTCTGGCCCAGGCGGTTGATATCCAAGATGGCCACCAGGTTGTCCAGCTGGTAGTAAGAGGCAAAGGACATGGCTTCCCACACTGCCCCCTCAGACAGCTCCCCATCCCCCAGAAGGCAGAACACATGGTAGCTTGGCAAGAGAGAGGGATGGGGGGGTGAGACAGGGGTGTGTGTGTGTGTGTGTGTGTGTGTGTGTGTGTGTGTGCCGTGTGTGCCGTGTGTGCGCATGTGCGCGTGTATACACTCTTAGAATGTTTTTTTACAAAAGGGTTCTTCAGCTGTCCCTATAGGAGAACCCTTTTATGGGTTTTGTGTAGAACCCTTTTGGGTTCCATTGAGAACCCTCTGTGGAAAAGGTTATACATGGAACCGAAAATTGTTCTACCTGGAACCAAAAAGGGTTCTTCAAAGGGTTCTCCTGTGGGGACAGCCGAAGGACCCTTTTAGGTTCTAGATAGTACCTTTTTTAAACAGTGTAGATTCAATAAGTGGTAAGATCAAATTATCATTCTACCCAACACCAAATAGTGCTCTATGAAATCTTTCAAGTCAAATTCAGCCATTTCCCCTGAAGTGACAGAACGGATTGAACGCCCCCTGGGAATTGTGAAATCCCTCTCCCACAACGGGAAATTGGTAACCTTTACCTCTCCATTTATCCCACTTACTGCATTCCCTCACATCTACGCTGACTGAGGCTTCTAGCCACACAGACTCCTTTGAACAAAGCAAATGCTCATATTTTTATCAAATGGCCTGATAATCTGCTTATGTCATCATTTTCAACCACCACCCACACAAACTCCTCCTCTAGCACAAATCTATCCAGGGCAGGGCATATTTTCAGGACTGGCAATATCCACATTCCACATATCAGAGATCCGCATTCCTCATTCTGAGACAAAACCTGAATTAGACTGAGGAATGTGAGTCTGATTTTGAACAATAGACTGAGTGATGAATACTAATGTAAAGTCTGAATTGGATTCTGAGACAGAATCTGTCTGGATGGTAAAAATAACTGAGTTGTGGCCGCAGGGGCTGTGGTTATTAGAGCAGAAGAATCGGAAGAGCAGAGCATGCAGATACTGCACACCCAGAGGACCTTAGAAAACCTCACAGTGGCCTAAAGAACTCTAAAATAGCTCACTATGCTCTAAAGAGCTCTAAAATATCTCACTATGCTCCAAAGAGCTCTAAAATAACACACTGTGGTCTAAAGAGCTCTAAAATACATCACTATGCGCTAAGTTCTAAAATACCTCATTATGCATTTGAGTCCATACTTAACACTTTAGAATTCAGAGGCCTGCAAAGACCACAAATCTGTGTGTGAATGTGTGTGAACTCCTACCTGGACTTGTCAAAGTACTTCCCGGTGTAGGCCATCCCACAGGCTACACCCAGACCCTGGCCCAGAGAGCCAGTGACCACATCCACAAACTGTTGCTTCTGAAACTCCAACACATACACAGGAACAGGACTGTTACTATCACCACAGAGAGCAAGGATATGTTGAGTAGGTTATAAAACGTTGAGCTATTATTATAGGTTACAAGTTATCAACGTTCAGTGAGGTACTACCTGAACTTGTCCAAGAAGAACACACATTTCCATTTTCAGTTTTGCTACGGTGCTAACTGCTAGGCTATTAAAGGTGAGGCGTAGGTTAACTGTCAGGCTATTAAAGGTGAGGTGTACGCTAACCTTTAGGTTAGCAAAGGTGATGTGTAGTAGTTATCACTCACAGGTGTGGGGTGTCCCTCCAGGTTGGACTCCACCTGGCACAGAGAGAGCAGCTCACTCTCCTTCAGGAAACCAGTCTCTGTCCACATGGAGTACAGGGCCGGTGCAGAATGACCCTAAGGAGAGGAAAACCCATGTTACTCTAATACAACCCAAGACATAACCACGTAACTCTTTCACAACCAGGGAGTGTAAAATACATTGCTTCTTATGACTGTTGCCATATCACATGACAATCGCACACCAGCTGTAACACAAGTGTATTACGTAAGTCAATATGCCTGATACAACTTCACGGAAGCAGATCCTGACCCTTATGTGACCTTTACCCAAGCAAAACAGTGGAGGTGAGCAGGAGGATCTCACCACATGGATCTGACAACAACAGTAATAGAACGCGACAATAGTGTCCTATTTAATTCCAATAGTCTCACCTTCGAAAGGACGAAGCGGTCATTGTTGATGTTCTTGGGGTCCTCTGCGCGGTACTTCATTGTGTTGAAGAACAGAACAGACATGATCTCTGCAACGCTGCAGCATGATGTGGGATATCTGGGAGACAAGGAGTACACGCTTAGGAAAAAGGATTCAAAAAGGGTTCTTTGGTTGTCGCCATTGGAGAAACCTGTTTGGTTCCAGGTAGAACTCTTTGGGTTCCATGTAGAACCATCTGTGGAAAAAGTTCTACATGGAACCAAGAGTTCTACCTGGAATCAAAAGGGTTCTACCTGGATCCAAAAAGGGTTATTCAAAGGGTTTTCCTATTGGACCGTTTTAGGTTATAGATAGCATGTATTTTCTAAGAGTGTATGAGCAGAGAGGGATGTTACTGACAGGTGTTCACATAGCAGACAGACACTCACACTCACACTCACACACACACACACACACACACACACACACACACACACACACACACACACACACACACACACACACACACACACACACACACACACACACACACACACACACACAGAGAGAACAGAAATATCACTTTACAATCTCAAAAACAGTCTGAATTCAATCAGTCTAACTGGATTTTAAGTGGCACAGTCTAAAATCTGAGCTCGCCAAAGAATTCTATGGCACCATGGGGAAACATGGGTAATAATAATTAGAGTGGAATAGTTCATCCAAAATACTGATGAGGGGGCCATACTCAAACCGAGATGCCCCATTGGCTCCCTCTTTTTCCCAATTACAGTGATGTCAACATCCAAGGGGTACGTTGATGGGTGACTGGGGAGAAATGTGGACCATTTTGGAAATAGCACGAGTCAGACAGACAGTTAGTCAATCAGTCAGAGGGCGCCATTTGGAATCACATTCATCACCGGGCTTATAACCTTGTGGTCGTCACTAGTTACCTAAGCCACAAGGTCATTTCTACAATTTATCTTCTTAAAATGGGATTTGAACCCTAACCTTAACCCTAATGACTAACCCTAACCTTAACCCTAATGCCCGACTCTAACCCTAATGCCTAACCCTAACCCTAACCTTAACCCTAATGCCTAACCCTAATGCCTAACCCTAACCTTAACCCTAATGCCTAACCCTAACCTTAACCCTAATGCCCAACCCTAACCTAAAAATAAGACCAAAACGTTTTTATTTTATGTACATTTTTACGCTATAGCAAATTTTGACTTTGTATCTAGTGGAAACCTTTGTAACATTTAGCTCCCATTTCCAGTCTGCGATTTAAGTAAGATGCTCTATAAACGTGTGATTTCTTCACAAAAATCACAATGAAATATGTTCTTTACAGAATTACCCAACGTGCGCACTTGTTTGTGCATGGGCTCTCTATTTAATACAATAATTACACTCTAGCCTAATAATAAACTTCAATTTGGTGTTCACACTAAGAGTAATTGCGGAGTAATTATTAATAATATTTAATGACCAATATTCCCCCCCATCTAAATCAACGAAGATGGCGGAGCGCACATCCCAGCCAGGGTTATCTCCATGCGCTTTGTCTCGTGCCAACAACTGACGCGCAAGCTCCGAGGGCTCCTCCATCGCTTACCTGCCTGCGGTCAGACAAATGAAGACGCGCTATACTTTTCCCCAGATACAGGAGTTAATTTCAGACACTACAGCAAAATGTATCCTTTCATGTTGTTCACAATGGAACATTTTCTAATATCGAAAAAAACGAAATAATCTCATGTTGAGCCACAATGGGCATACATCAAGCTTGCTCAATAGAATAAACAAAATAATCCGTAAATTGTTCAAGAATACAGCGTTCTACAATTAAACTATATAAACAGATTACCTAACTACAAGCTACTGTATGTCGATATAAAAATCAATACATACAGATGTTGACGAAAATATAAACTTTTTATGTTATTGTTACGGATAGTCTTTATCGTTTTGATCTGCATCACATATGTGTAGTGACTCACAGCATCATACGGTAACATGGGGTAACCAGCCCCCCTTAAGAACCATGTCCCATTGCTGACACAAAAAAGCAACATTTTGTAAAAAATGTGGTATGTGGATGATGGTCGTGCTTAGACAAACAAACTATGAAGGGAAATAAGCGACTACAGCCTACCCCAGGGGGCTAGTTACCCCAGTTACCCTACATTTCATCTTCAACTCAGTTACATTTTTCCATAGCTCACATGAGAACAAAAAAGAAAACATGCTGTTTCACGTTGTATTTTACATGGGTGTGCATGTGCACCTGTGTGTACGAAGGAGTCTTTATACACTCTTCCCTAGATTTACGACTGGGTGTATGTGTTTGTGTGTCTGTGTCAGTTTGAGTTAAAGGGTCTTACCCGCTGCCGGCTGCAGTGGTAGCCTTGATGCAGTTTATTCGGAGGCGGTTGGCGATGTTCCTGAGTGCCTGCACCGTCTGCTGGTCGGGTTTGTGGTAGTCCTCCATGAAGGCAAAATGTCTAAGCACCAAAAGCACCAGGAAAGTGAACTAGACTGCACAGAGGCTGTGTGTGAGTGAGGGTTGGCAGAGGGAGCCCTGCTTGTGTATATGCGTGGCAGAGAGAAGAGGTGGAGAAAGGGGGAGAGGCAGGATTTATCCCTGGCACGTGTACACAGGAGGAGGAGGATGGGACTAGCGGTGTGGGACGGGTCTGAGTACAGAGGTCAAATCGCACTCTATGCTGGCTAGGACTGCATGCGAGTGTGCAAGGAGTGTGTTAGGGGTGTGTGTGTCTGAGAGAGAGAGAGAGAGAGAGAGAGAGAGAGAGAGGGGGGGGGGGTCTGCCCACAGAAAGGGGGACCCGGGAAGCATCTGCCCACAGTTAAAGCGTCTGCCCACAATTGTCTTTGGCTTTAGTGTCTAAACTCATTAACAGATTTGGGATTTGTGAGTCTTGTCCTTTATTCCTGTTTACCTCGTGCGTGACTTCGTGATCATGGCTTTGTTGTGTGTGTGTGTGTGAGAGAGAGGGGTATTGTATAGAGAGGAAGTGAGATCATTTAAGTGGCTTGCCAAGGTTTAATTTGTTTAATCCTAAGCCGACAAAAGGCTTTTAGCGAGAAAGAGATACAGAAAGAGCATGCACACAAGAAAGAGAGAGAGAGAATTTTTACCCCTTCATTGGCAGAGAGAGAGAGGGGGAATGAAAGAGCATGAGAGAGAGTAAGTGAGTTTGAGACAAAGGAAGAGAGACTGAGTGAGTTAGAGACAGTGTGAGAGAGTAAGTGAGTTAGAGACATAGTGAGAGAGAGAGTAAGTGAGTTAGAGACAGAGTGAGTGAGTGAGAATAAGTGAGTTAGAGAGAGAGAGACTCAGTGAGTTAGAGAAAGAGAGAGAGAGTAAGTGAGTTAGAGACAGAGTGAGAGAGTAAGTGAATTAGAGACAAGAGTGAGAGAGTAAGTGAGTTAGAGACAGTGTGAGAGGGAAAGTGAGTTAGAGACAGTGTGAGAGAGAAGTGCTTTTCTTGATTTTTTGGGAGGGAGGGGAAGAGAGAGAAAGAGTGAGTATGCGCGACAGTGACAAAGAAAGGGAGGGAAGGAAGGAGTGAGAGAGAAAGAGAAGGAGACTGAAAGTGTGTGAGGGAGTGAGAGAGAGTAAGTGAGAGAGAGAAAGTGTTGTTTTGGGAGGGAGGGGTGTTGGAGATCAGGTGAGGGGATTATTGAAGATGTTTAACCAAGAGCTACTCCTCAACACATCCATGTAGCAAAATCTCATGGAACTAATGACCAAATCATCTGGACGGTGCTACCCCAGCCAGTAACCCTCACTATCAGATTATCCAGTGTGTTTGTAGTCAATGCAGTAGTGATGCAGTAGTCACAGGTTTCCACTGTGGAGAATGTCAATTAAACTCTTCATTGTTGAGGAAGAGCTTGTAAGTAAGCATTTCACTGTAGCGATGGATTTACACCTGTTGCTGTTTTTCTGTTTTTCCACCCTATCACGTGCTTTTTCAGCGTCTATTGATACTGCCACTTTTGGAGCATTGAAGTTTTTGGTATGATGGATTACGTTGAAAAAAAAACAGCAGAGATTGTCTGGAGATCCTGTTTGATCTGAGTGAATTACCTTTTGTTTTAATGTTTCTATGCGAAAAGCCTATACCTTAGCAATGATTTTATAATCCACATTCAAGAGTGAAACTGAGCAGTAGGATCCGCATGACAATGGAACCTTATCTTCTTTTTTTTAAGTATGGTGATTTTAGTCAAACATAGTGACGAGGGAAGTTAATTTTTCTCTAGAGCTACTGTGAGCATAAGTAACATAGCCTTTAGTAATTTGGGATGAAAGTGTCATTAAAATTACACTGGGAATATATTACCAGCAGATTTCACCTTTTATAGATTATTAATGACCTCTAACAGTTCACCTTGGGTAATGTTTCTATCCATGCACATTTTGTCTGCCTTCAGAAAGTGTTCATACCCCTTGACTTACAGTGCATTCGGAAAGTATTCATACCCCTTGACTTTTTCGATATTTTGTTAAATTACAGCCTTGTTCTAGAATGTATTAAATTGTTTTTTCCCCTCATCAATCTACACATAATACCCAATACCTGAATTAAAAATGTACTGATATATATATATTTTTTTATCACCCATCTACACACAATAGTTTATTGAAAATAAAATACAAAAATATACAATTTACATAAGTTTTCACCCCCTTAATCAATACATGTTAGAATCACCTTTGGCCGCAATTACGGCTGTGAGTCTTTCTGGCTCTAAGTCTCTAAGAGCTTTGCACACCTGGATTGCACAATATTTGCACATAATTTAACAAAAATATTCTTCAAGCTCTGTCAAGTTGTTTGTTGATCATTGCTAGACAACCATTTCCATGTCTTGCCATAGATTTTCAAGCCAATTTAAGTAAAATCTGTAAATAGGCCACTCAAGAACATTCAATGTTGATTTGGTAAGCAACTCCAATGTATGGCTTTATGTTTTCAATTATTTACCTGCTGAAAGGTACATTTGTCTCTCAGTGTCTGTAGAAAAGCAGACTGAAACAGGTTTTTCTCTAGGATTTTGCTTGTGCTCAGTTTCTTTTTATCCTCAAAAAACTCACTTGTCCTTGGCAATCTTGGCAATGACAAGCATACCCATAACTTGATGCAGCTACCATGCTTGAAAATATGAAGAGCGGTACTTAGTTACGTGTTGTGTTGGATTTTCCACATAACGCTTTGTATTCAGGACATTAAGTACATTTCTTTGCCACATTTTTTGCAGTTTTACTTTAGAGCCTTATTGCAAACAGGATGCATATTTTCTTTACCGGCTTCTTCTTTTCACTCTGTCATTTAGATTAGTATTGTGGAGTAACTACAATGTTGTTGATCAAGCCTCAGTTCTCTCATATCACAGCTATTAAACTCTGTAACTGTTTTAAAGTCGCTTTCCTTCCTCTTTGGCAACTGCCTGTATCTTTTTAGTGACTGGGTGTATTGATACACAATGCAAAATGTAATTAATAACCATCCTCACAGGAATATTCAATGTCTGCTTTTTAAAAATGTCTACCCATCTACGAATAGGGGCCCTTCTTATTGAAGCATTGGAAAACCTCCCTGGTCTTTGTCGTTGAATATGTGTTTGAAATTCACTCCTCGATTGAGGGAACTTACAGATAATTGCATGTGTGGAATACAAAGATGAGGTAGTCATTCAAAAATGATAAACACTAGTCCATGCAAATGATTGTGACTTGTTAATTGTAAATTGAACTGAGCTTATTTAGGCGCAGGGTGCAGCAGGTGTTTATTTATAAAGGACCTCAGGAGGAGGCAGGTAGCTGGGTCCAGGGGCAGAAGGCCATACGCAGGGGCCCAAAAAGGCAACAGTACAGGCAGGGAAAGGCTAATAACATAGTCCGGGAGATGAGGCAAGAGGTTAATGACAGGAAATCCGATAGGCAAAGGTACAGGCAGGGAATAGGCAAAAAGGCATCATTAGTGAGGATAGCCAAAACTACGATACACGGGAGGACTAATACGGGAAATAACAGAGCTCTGAATAGAAATATGTATCATAACAAACAATACCTCACAATGATGGTGTGCAAAGAACTTAACTAAATAGTGTGTGTAAATGACATACAGGTGTGTGAACAGGTGATCAGAATTTAGGTGATTGGGATCTGGAGAGTGAGCTGCGTTCAGGGGATCTGTGTTTTTTAGAGTGTGAGCTGGAAAGTGGGCTGCAAAGTGAGATGCTTTCAGGGGATCTACGTGTTTGAGAGTGTGAGTTGGAAGCAGAAGCTACAGTACCTTGGAAAAGAAGCCACATGGGTGTAATTTGGGAGGTGTCCCTAAACGCTGAGAGAGAACCACTCCTACGCCGACCTCGGATGCATCAACCTCCAGAACAAAAGGAAGGGTAGGATCTGGCTGCCTAAGGATGGGTGCAGAGGTAAAGAGTTGTTTCAAGGTCTCAAAAGCAGTAAGGGATGTGTCGGTCCATTGGATGGTACTGTTTTTTTGACTGGTGAAAGCTGAGAGAGGAGAGTTTGTGCTGCTGAAGTTTCGTATGAACCGGCGGTAGTAGTTGGAAAGTCCTAGGAAACGCTATAGTTCCTTTAAGGTGGTAGTTTTGGGCCAGTTAAACATGGCCATGACTTTACCTTTGTCCATGTTGACCCCTCCTGGTGTCAACACGAAACCGGGGAAAGTTACTATAATAACGTGAAAGGCACTCTTCTCAACCTTGACATAAAGATGGTGGTCCTGTAGCCGTTGGAGGAGCTGCCGCAGATGTTGCACGTGCTCTGCAATGGAATGAGAGTAGATCAAGATATCGTCAATGTACATGATGAGGAACTGGTTGATCATGTCCTGGAAAACTTCTTTCTTGAAGGACTGGAAGACTGCAGGAGCATTGGTTTGACCGTTGGGCATAACCAGGTAGTCGTAGTGACCTCTAGCGGTGATGAACGCAGTCTTCCACTCATCCCCACATCTGATATGGACCAGGTTGTATGCTCTATGTAGGTCCAGTTTAGAGTAGATGGTAGCCTGTCCAACTTGTTCTAGTGCGGCTGGATTCAGAGGAAGAGGGAAGCGATTCTTGATGGTAAGGTCATTGAGGGGTCGATAATCTATGCAGGGACGGAGACTACCATCCTTTTTTTCACAAAGAAGAAACTGGATGCAGCCGGAGACGTGGATGGACGGATGAATCCCATGTCGAGGGCCTCTTCTCGATAGGTGTACATAGCCTCGTTCTCTGGAGTTTGGCAAGGGATAGATCTGACCATTAGGGGGCGATGCCCCAGGAAGGAGGTCGATCATGCAGTCCTCTGGGTGATGAGGGGGGCAGAATGGATGCCTTTGTCTTGCTGAAGACACTCTGGAACTGGGCATATACAGGTGGGATGTGGGTTGGAATGGCAGACTCCGATTCTTCTATAGAGGTGGCTCAACAGGGTGGATTGAAGCAGTTCTCAAAACAGGTGGGAGACCATCACCGCAGTTCCCCTTGTCGCCAGGAGATGGCAGGGTCATGAAGGCTTAGCCAGGGGTGACCAAGGATGAGGGGTTCTTTAGGCAAAGACAACACCATTAACTGAATGACCTCAGAGTTAAGGAGGCCAATCTGAAGGGTGATACTGTTGGTCATTTGAGTCACAAGACCAGTTCCGAGAGGATGTCCGTCTATTAATCCTAAAGGGAGGATTAACAGGGATTAGTTTGAGTCTTAACTGTTGTGCCAATTGTCCGTCAATAAAATGACTTGTGGCACCCAAGTCCACTAGTCCCTCCACAAACTGAGTGATCCCATTAGCAGAAAGCCGGGACACAAAACAGCTTTTTGTTAATATTCAAAAACGTAGCGATGCCTACCCGGGCGGAAGTGGAGGGGTTGTGGTCATCCCTTCGTGTGGGGCGAATCGGACAGCTATTGAGTAGGTGGTTACTCTCTCTACAATAGAGACACAGGTTTTCACGTAACCTCCGATGTCTCTCGGCAGGCATGAGAGGGGCGCAGCCGAGTTTCATGGGTTCGGGGCTATTAGACCGTGGTGGACGAAAGAAGGGCGTCAAACTCATAGGCCATGGGTGACTGTATAGGTCTGTGGTCCACCAGTAGGTTGCCAATGGATATGGACATCCGGATGTATTGGTTTAGGTCAGTTAAATCTCTGCTGGCCAGTTTGGTCTGTAACTCCCGATTTAGACCCCTCCGGTAGACTGTAAGGAGTGCTGGATCACTCCCATCTACTGCTGGCAGCCATGGTGCGGAACTCAAGAGCATACTCAGTGGTGGAGCGACAGCCCTGTAACATAACAGGTCCCCAGTGTGACGACCTGAACACCTCCTTGAAGAGGGAGTGGAAACGGGATTCAGAGTACAGATCAGAACTTTGAGCGGCCCCAATCCAAAGCCTTGCCTATGAGTAGAGAGATGACGAAGTCCACCCTGTCTTTGTCAGAGGTGAAGTCAGCGGGTTGATGGTCTATGTACAGGTTACATTGCATGAGAAATCCTTGACATTTCCCTGGGGAGCCGTCATATTTATTAGGCACAGATATGGAGGGAGATGAACGAGAGGAGGCTGTGGCACCGGATATCAGTGAAGCAGGAATGGACCGGCGAAGGAGGTCACAGAGTTCATCAATTCGCTCCTCCTGTCGGATTAGACGTAGCTGCAGCTCCGCTGAATCCATCTGTCGTTTTTTTGGTGAGGTATTATGTAATGAACACGATGGGAGACAGAGAGCTGGTTTCAAGTGCAGCAGGTGTTTATTTGTGAAGGACCACAGGAGGAGGCAGGTTGCTGGGTCCAGGGGCAGGCAGAAAGTCATACACAGGGGGTTCAAAAAGGCAACAGTACAGGCAGGGAAAAGGCTAAGAACGTCGTCCGGGAGATCAGGCAATAGGTTGATGACAGGATATCCGATAGGCAAAGTAAAGGCAGGGAATAGGCAAAAAGGCGTCGTAAGTGAAGATAGCCAAAACTACAATACACGGGACGACTAATACGGGGAAAACAAAGATCAATATAAAATATGTATAAAAACACACTATACCTCACAATGATGAGGTGCGAAAAACCAAACAAAATAGTGTGTGTAAATGAACATGTGATCAGAATTCAGGTAATTGGGTTCTGGAGAGTGAGCTGCGTTCAGGGGATCTACATGTTTGAGAGTGTGAGTTGGAAGCAGACGTCACAGCTTCATGCTACAGCCCAGAATAGACCACTGAGCTTGAGGAAGCTAGAGGGAAGAGGGGTATAAAAAATGTAGAATATATATTTTTTTCAGAGAATATTATATCAATCCAGAGATAATATAAAGCATCGGTTTACACACAAGCATAATTGTATAAATGTATAAACAGTCCGTTTACATAAATAAACACACACACAGCATTTAGTAATAACGTTTTTTTCTGATTGCTTAGGCACGATCTTTGAAACTTCAGGCTATTTTTTGCTAAACTCTACACACTAACCACAACACCTTACACCGAACTAGCAAAAAATTATGCATCTCTTGCAAAAGAAAAACTCTTCAAACTCTTTTTAAAAAACAAACCATCATTTGAATAAGCACACGAAGCACCAACTACACACTGATAGTATAAATAAAAAAAACACTTGTGGCTTTTGCTTTTTCTGTGTGCAGGGCACAGCAGTTTGCAATAAAGTTGTCATACATGTATTTAACACACATACACACAGGTATCCAAATGTGTAAAGTATGGATGTGTATCCCGAACATAACACACTATCAATACAAATAAGGGGAAAAAGTGTTTTTTTCTCCCTCTCTCAAAATGTTCTAACACTCCTCAAACAACAAAAGGGCAGCAGAAGAGTAAGACTTTATCCACATCACATGCTGCCTAACTCAAGGCAACATCGCATGGAAAGTATGGCCTGGAGGGCCGTATCCAGGCCTGGCATCACCCCTGATCCATGTCTCCACAAGCCTCCTCCATTACCTGTAGAAGGGGTATGCGTTGGCGGGCCTGGCGATCATACACCTTCCAACGCCATGCAGAGAATAATTATTCAATAGGATTCAAGAACGGAGAGCATGGGAGGGAGATTGAGTGCGATGAAAAGTGGGTGACCTGTGAACCAATTGCGGACCACAACAGCCAGGTGGAAACAAACATTTTCCCAGATGATAACGTACCTGGGCTGCTCTGGCCCCTGGTCATGAGAGATTAGTCTGTTGTGGAGGGTGTTGAGAAATGTGATAATATGTGCAGTGTTGCATGGGCCTAGGATTGCATGATGGTGAAGGACGCCGTTTTGACTAATAGCCGCACACATTGTTCTGTTGCCAACACTTTGACCCGGGACGTTGATGATGGCACAGTGTCTGATGATATTTCTGCCGCAGCCCCTTGTTTTTGCAAGGTTGAAACCTGCCTCGTCCACATATGTTAGCTCATGATGCACTGCATCTGCTTCTAGCTCCATGACTCTCTGAAAGAGACAAGACAAAACAATGTAGCACAGTATGAAAAGACAGGGATCCGTCAATATGATGTAGCACCATACACTTCCAGGTTCAGTACCAATGATAGGATAGTATAGCTTACCTGCACATATTCATATCTCAGTTGTTTTACACGGTCTGAGATTCTTTCGAAAGGGAATCTGTACAGCTGCCTCATCCTAACTCTATTGTGTTCCAGTAGACGAGACAGTGCAGAGAGACTCACTCTGTTGACGTTTTGGAATATGGTGTTATCTGACATTATGTGGTCCTGCAGTTCTCTGAGTCTGATGCAGTTATTTGCAATGACCATATTTACAATGTGGGTCTCCTCCTATTGGGGTGAACAGTCGACCTCTTCCACCAGATACTGGTTTTCTTGCAGCTCTGTAAAAATGGTTTTGGTGATAGATCCTTCTCATTATGAAAGTACAGTATGTATTACTGTACCAGTAAGACTACAGCACTTACAGTTACTTGCCGGTTCTCATTTCAAAATATCTGGATGATACCTGCAACAGTATAACGGCTCAGATTTGGTTGAACCCGTTGCTCAGAATCCCTCATGCTCATCCCATGGTTGACAACATGGTAAACCACAGTCGGTCTGATTTAATCAGTTATTGTGATCCTGACACCTCTTCCTCTTCCCCTTCCTCTCCTTCTCCCCGTCCTACTTCACCTCTTCCTTCTCCTCCTCCTCCTTCTTATTTTACTTTTTCACCTCCTCGTCCTCGTCCTCCTCCTCCTCTAGTTCTCACTCCTCTTACTCTCTGTCCAATATTGGCCTCCATTGTTGTCCAAATCAAATGTTTACCTGTAGCCTATTTATAGTGCTCAAGCTATGATTTGTAAGTGAACTCATTATCTAAAAGTGTTTTCACATGTGTCAATGTGGAAAGGCAATTGGCGAAATAGTGTAGCAATGTAGAGACCAATGTTTACAGTTTTGCTCGAAGTGTGTTATTAAATTGCAAACTGAGTGTAAAGCAGTGAGTTGTGTTTACAGTTTTGCAAGAAGTGTGTTATAAAATTACAAGTGTAAAGTGTAAAGCAGAAAATGTGCATTCAGTTTGGCACACTTGGTAAATGCATTGGCTACAAGTGTTCATGGTTTCAGAGATATTGCTTCAAGAATCACTGTTAGCGTATAAGCGTTCAGAAAAAAACTGTAACAACATGTTAGTTGCCTGAGTGCCTTGCCTGTGTGCAGTATGTAATGTGACACACTAGAGGTCACCGTCTCCCCATAAAATGTTCCTCTACATTGCAACACACTCCATTCCAGAGTAGAGATGACCAGGACTGATTCTGTGATACAGAAACAACTAGGGGCAGTTTCTCGGACACGGATTAAGCCTAGTCTTGGACTAAAAATAATTCTTAATGAGAATTTCCGTCGATTTTGCCTTTTAGCCCAGGACTAGGCTTAATCTTCCTGGGGAACCAACCCCTGAATATGAACCTACCATGGACTAAAATATACCTCAAATGTGTAGTGTAATATTGTATGCATAAAACAAAACATGTGCTTTGCTGTGAAAACTAACTCCACATGAAAGTTGGTGCGTGGTTACCCATAGATAGTAATAGGTTGACCTACTCTGTGTGTCAATATGCTGAGTTTACATTTCACAAGGTTCGAATCACAAAGGTTTCTGGGAGGTGCTGGGCACTTCCAACCCCCATACACAACCCACGAGTCAGTGTGTAATTTGAGCACTGAATACAATTGTTTTGCGTCAGCACAAGACTTAAGGCTAATCTTCTATCGGGAAAGTAAATGGACTGTGAGTGAGTACTGAGCTGGATATAGCGGCTGTGCTCCTGTCATGTACCTGTGCTCCTCTATTGTCAGTAGGGTCGCTGGAGCCTGTCTCTCTCTGTTCAGTGTCATCACCCTTCATCGCATCTACTCCACACGGCAGCGACGTCATCACCCTGCCCCCTCAAAGCCACAGTGATTCTCTCTCCCTCCACTCACATGAACGCACACACATACCATCACATCACCCTGCTCCAGCCCCCCTACCTCCACCTCTATCAATCAAATGTATTTATAACACCCTTCTTACATCAGCTGATGTCACAAAGTGCTGTACAGAAACCCAGCCTAAAACCCCAAACAGCAAGCAATGCAGGTGTAGAAGCACGGTGGCTAGGAAAGACTCCCTAGAAAGACCAGAACCTAGGAAGAAACCTAGAGAGGAACCAGGCTATGAGGGGTGGCCAGTCCGCTTCTGGCTGTGCCGGGTGGAGATTATAACAGAACATGGCCAAGATGTTCAAATGTTCATAGATGACCGGCAGGGTCAAATAATAATAATCACAGTGGTTGTATAGGGTGCAACAGGTCAGCACCTCAGGAGAAAATGTCAGTTGGCTTTTCATAGCCGATCATTCAGAGTATCTCTACCGCTCCTGCTGTCTCTAGAGAGTTGAAAACAGCAGGTATGGGACAAGTAGCACGTCCGGTGAACAGGTCAGGGTTCCATAGCCGCAGGCAGAACAGTTGAAACTGTAGCAGCAGCACGACCAGGTGGACTGGGGACAGCAAGGAGTCATCAGGCCAGGTAGTCCTGAGGCATGGTTCTAGGGCTCAGGTCCTCCAAGAGAGAGAAAAAGAGAAAGAGAGAGAGAGAAAAAGAGAGAGAGAAAGAGAGAGAGGACAGAGAGAAAAAAGAGAGAGAATTAGAGAGAGCATACTTAAATTCACACAGGACACCGGATAAGACAGGAGAAATACTCCAGATATAACAGACTGACCCTAGCCCCCCGACACAAACTATTGCAGCATAAATACTGGAGGCTGAGACAGAAGGGGTCGGGAGACACTGTAGCCCCGTCCGACGATACCCCCGGACAGGGCCAAACAGGCAGGATATAACCCCCCCCACGTTGCCAAAGCACAGCCCCCACACCACTAGAGGGATATCTTCAACCACCAATTACTATCCTGAGACAAGGCAGAGTTTAGCCCACGAAGATCTCCCCCATGGCACGAACCCAAGGGGGGGCGCCAACCTGGACAGGAAGATCACGTCAGTGGCTCAACCCACTCAAGTTGTGCACCCCTCTTAGGGATGGTATGGAAGAGCACCAGTAAGCCAGTGACTCAGCCCCTGTAATAGGGTTTGAGGCAGAGAATCCCAGTGGAGAGAGGGGAACGGGCCAGGCAGAGACAGCAAGGGTGGTTCGTTGCTCCAGTGCCTTTCATTCATCTTCACACTCCTGGGCCAGACCTCACTCAATCATAGGACCTACTGAAGAGATGAGTCTTCAATAAAGACATAAAGGTCGAGACCTAGTCTGCGTCTCTCACATGGGTAGGCAGACCATTCTATAGAGCTCCATTTTAATGGGAGAAAGCCCCGCCTCCAGCTGTTTGCTTAGAATTTCTAGTGACAGTAAGGAGGCCTGTGTCTTGTGACCGTAGCGTACGTGTAGGTATGTACGGCAGGACCAAATCGTAAAGATAGGTAGGAGCAAGCTCATGTAATGTTTTGTAGATTAGCAGTAAAACCTTGAAATCAGCCCTAGCCTTAACAGGAAGCAAATGTAGAGAGACTAGCACTGGAGTAATATGATCAAATTTTGGGGTTCTAGTCAAGATTCTAGCAGCCGTGTTTAGCACTAACTAAAGTTTATTTAGTGCTTGATCCGGGTAGCCGAAAAATAGAGCATTGCAGTAGTCTATCCTAGAAGTGACAAAAGCATGGATACATTTTTATGCATCATTTTTGGACAGAAAGTTTCAGATTTTTGCAATGTTACGTAGATGGGAAAAAGCTGTCCTTGAAACAGTAAAGCTGTGTTCATCAAAAGAGAGATCAGGGTCCAGAGTAATGCTGAGGTCCTTCACAGTTTTATTTAAGACGACTGTACCACCATCAAGATTAATTGTCAGATTCAACAGAAAATCTCTTTGTTTCTTGGTACCTAGAACTAGTACCTCTGTTTAAAAGTAGAACATTTTACCGCCATCCACTTCCTTATGTCTGAAACACAGGCTTCCAGGGAGGGCAATTTTGGGCTTCACCACGTTTCATCGAAATGTACAGCTGTGTGTCGTCCCCATAGCAGTGAAAGTTAGCATTATGTTTCCGAATGATATCACCAAGAGGGAAAATATATAGTGAAAACAATAGTGGTCCTAAAACGGAGCCTTGAGGAAAACCAACATTTCAGAGGCAAACTGATATCTTTCCGACAGATAAGATCTAAACCAGGACAGAACTTGTCTGTGTAGACCAATTTGGGTTTCCAATCTCTCCAAAAGAATGTGGAGATCGATGTTATCAAAAGCAGCACTAAGGTCTAAGAGCACGAGGACAGATGCAGAGCCTTGGTCTGACACCATTAAAAGGTAATTTACCAACCTCACAAGTGCGGTCTCAGTGCTATGATGGGGTCTAAAACCAGACTGAAGCATTTCGTATACATTGTCTGTCCTCAGGAAGGCAGTGACGTTCTGCGCAACATTTCTTTCATTTTTTTTAAAGAGGACTGGGAGATTCGATATAGGCCGATAGTTTTTAATATTTTCTGGGTCAAGGTTTGGCCTTTTCAAAAGAAGCTTTATTACTGCCACTTTTAGTGAGTTTGGTACATCCGGTGGATAGAGAGACGTTTATTATGTTCAACATAGTATAGGCTTTTGATGATCCTTGGTTGGGGTCTGAGCAGATTAATTGTTGCGATTGCAAACGTAATAAAAAGATGGTCCGATAGTCCAGGATTATGAGGAAAGCTATTAAGATCCACAACATTTATTCCATGGGACAAAACTAGGTCCAGAGTATGACTGTGGCAGTGAGTAGGTCCAGAGACATGTAGGACAAAACCCACTGAGTCGATAATGGCTCCGAAAGCCTTTTGGAGTGGGTCTGTGGACTTTTCCATGTGAATATTAAAGTCACCGAAAATTGGAATATTATCTGCAATGACTACAAGGTCCGCTAGGAATTCAGGGAACTCAGTGAGGAACGCTGTATATGGCCCAGGAGGCTTGTAAACAGTAGCTATAAAAAGTGATTGAGTAGTGGTGGTTCCGTTTTTCTGTGCTCCGTTTTATTTACTTAACGAATAAGTAACACACAAAATGTGGACTTATAAATCATAACAATTTTAATCAAAATACAGCTGTAGACAGAAGTCAAAGATCAAACATCACATATACAACTGATGTCTCTCATAAGTTCTGCAAAATAGGAAAAGTCCAAGTTGCTTTTATCATGCTTGTCGTCAACCCCCTGTGATGTCACTGCATATGTCATTACCTGCTACTCCTCAGACCAAGCCCATGCATACACAGCTATACAAACTTGCAAGAGATACAATAATTCCAGTATTTTCTAAGGCCTCAGCAGTAAATGTCCACTCCCCCAAGTTGATTTATAGAGGTATGCCTGACTATCCTCTTATCTCTTCTACTCCCCTGCAGGGCTCTATGTTTATCTTTGAAGTGCTTTCTCACAGACCCCATGCAATAATTCACACATTTCTCAGACCATTTCTTTATAAGAGACAGAGACTTAGATAAGACTGTGGAACAATTTTAAAACCTTACAATGAATATATATTGTTAATCTGTAGTCTAGGACCCTATAAATGTAAAGGAGGAGGGGTCCCATAGCCCCGCCCCTTCTATTAATACAACATAAGCATAATCAATTATTATAATACATCAAACATTTGGTGCAGCCCCTATCATGACCACCATTTGACCCCATCAGTAGGTTGCATAGATTTCATGACTAGAAGCTCAAAAGACGAAAACGCAGTCGTTTTATTAAAATACATTTAAATTTGCTATCGTGAATGTTATCAACACCTCCGCCTTCGCGGGATGCTCGGGGGATATGGTCACTAGTGTAACCAGGAGGTGAGGCCTCATTTAATTAACACGGTAAATTCATCAGGCTTAAGCCATGTTTCAGTCAGGCCAATCACATCAAGATTATGATCAGTGATTAGTTCTTTGACTATAACTGCTTGGAAGTGAGGGATCTAAACATGAACTAGTCCTATTTTGAGATGTGAGATATCACAATCTCTTTCAATAATGGCAGGGATGGAGGAGGTCTTTATTCCAGTGAGATTGCTAAGGCAAACACCGCCATGTTCGAGTTAGAGCCCTGTCTATGTTCGTAGATAAAATGAGAGCACCCCTCCAGCTAGGATGGAGTCTGTCACTCCTCAGCAGGCTAGGCTTGGTACTGTTTGTGGGTGAGTCCCAGAAAGAGGGCCAATTATCTACGCATTTTTTAGGAGGGGCAGAAAACAGTTTTCATCCAGCGATTGAGTTGTGAGACTCTGCTGTAGAGCTCATCACTTCCCTCTAACTGGGAGGGGGACAGAGACAATTACTCGATGCCGACACATCTTTCTAGCTGATTTACACGCTGAAGCTATGTTGCGCTTGGTGACCTCTGACTGTTTCATCCTAACATCGTTGGTACTGACATGGATAACAATATCACTATACTCTCTACACATAGAGAGTTCTAACCTTAGCCCTGCTCCCTGGTAAACAGTGTATGATCGCTGGATGATTTTTTAAAAGTATAATACTGCAGGTAATGGAGTCACCAATGACTAGGGTTTTCAATTTGTCAGAGCTAATGGTGGAGGCTTTGGCGTCTCAGACCCCATAACGGGAGGAGGAGAGACCAGAGAAGGCTTGGCCTCTGACTCTGACCCTTTGCTTAATGGAGAGAACCGGTTGAAAGTTTCTGTGGGCTGAATGAGCGACACCGGTTGAGCATTCCTACAGCATTTCCTCTAGATGCCATGAGAAAATTGTCCGGCTGTGGGGACTGTGCAAGGGGATTTATACTACTATCTGTACTTATTGGTGGCACAGACGCTGTTTCATCCTTTCCTACACTTAAATTACCCTTGCCTAACGATTGCGTCTGTAGCTGGGCTTGCAGCACAGCTATCCTCGCCGTTCTCCTGTATAATGTATAATGAAAAAAGTTGAGCGAATGAAAAAATAAACAAACATATAAATATGAAATATAATTAAAAAGTAAAAACCGTAAAGTAGGCAGGTAGCAAAGTAAGGTTAACAACAAACCCGCCTGCAGCAGCATGTAAACAAGTCTACAAGTTGTGATTGGAAATGACAATAGATCCGTCCTTCCAAAAACTACATTTAGCAGACGCTCTTATCCAGGGCGACTTAAAGGAGCAATTAGGGTTAAGTGCCTTGCTCAAGGGCACATCGACAGATTTTTCACCTAGTCAGCTCAGGGATTAGGAACCAGCAACCTTTCAGTTACTGGCCCAACGCTCTTCACCGCTAGGCTACCTCACACACACTGACACTGTCCTCCTCTCCCACTTCCATAGCAACTCCTCTTGGCTCCTGAGTCCCGTCAGAAACGCTTTCCTTCAAAGAGACCCACAGGTGCCAGCTAAAGGGAGCCTGAGAATGTGGGAACCAGATTATATTGAGCAGCCATTCCAAGACGCCCACAGATGCACACATTCTGGTGGGAATGTACATTGAGAGAGCATGAATGTTTCTATTTTTACTCACTCTGACAGAAAAAAAGGAGCTGGAGAACCACTTTGAAAGCAATACCATAATATAACACAGTGGAGAAAGAATTGCACTGAGCAAGTGCACGGCTGGGCCCTTCTGATTAATGGGCTGTAGATCAGCACGAAAGAAGTATGAAAATACTCACACGCAGGCACACACACACACACACTATGTGGAAAACACACACTATGTGGACAACACAAAAACACACACAGGAACACACTTTCTCAGATACATTAGTTAACCTACAGATGTAGGATCCTAATTTGATCTTAACTATTTTATTGCTGAGAATTTTCCTGCAAAGCAGGAGATGCTAACTTTTAGTGTATTTGAGTTTGTAAAAGGCTTCTAAAGTTTGTAATTTCAACTTTGAAATTTCAGGCCCCTACAAAATGTCCATTCATTATAATACACATAATAATTCAAATTTCCTGTTGCTGCAGGAATATTTTCCTGCTGTTGCAAACTGGATCAAATTAAGATCCTACATCTGTATGTGTATTCTCTTATTCATATATACACAGACATATTCACAAACTTTCTCTTAGACACATTGCTTTAATGCCAGCTCCTCCTCTAGGCCTAAGCCTCTTCCACTCTGATGTTATCACTCCATTTCCCTAAATCGTTGTGCGGTCACTACAGCGACACATTACTTACAACGCCTCTCCGACGGCTGTCCGTCATTCACTGGCCCCGCCCCCTGACAGAATATGACAAGACCAGAGGACTGTTGATTGAGTAATCAACAGAGCAGTCACTCAGTCTGGCAGACAGGCAGTCACTCACTCACAGGGCTCACAGCTCTATTAGCTCAATGAGTCCCACCATGAAGCTGGAGCGTTTTTGGACTTCGAATCCCTTTCAAACACTGTGTGTCAATAGCTTTCCAAACGTATTTTTAAAAAGTATATACAACTGGTGTGCAATTTAGTTAACTGTAAATGGACAAGAAGAAAAACAAATCTAACAAAAAGTTATCCTGACTACTACTTTTCTCAGTGTAACATCTCCACTGTTTCTACATTTTATGTCATTTAAAATCTCTAGTTGCATATGAACTTTTGATTACAATTACATGAAGCTATTCATTGAGTTTTGAATCCCAGTTTCCCGTACGTGCAGTAATATTGGAGTTTCGTTGTTGGTAAGGGAAGCTGCCGACACAAGTGTGAATTTAGCACAGACAAAGAGGTGAGATTGAAACGGTGACAGGTGATTTATGTGGTGGGTTATACCTTTTCCTTATGAACAAACTGTATAAGTACACCTGGCCTGTTTCTGACGGCCAACACTCGTATACTTCTCTATATCACAACATGTGTGCACGTGTGTGCATTTGTGTGTATTAGTGTGTGTGTGTGTGTGTGTGTGTGTGTGTGTGTGTGTGTGTGTGTGTGTGTGTGTGTGTGTGTGTGTGTGTGTGTGTGTGTGTGTGTGTGTCGAATACTGATTAAGTAATCAACAGAGCAGTCACAGACAGACAGACAGACAGACAGACAGACAGACAGACAGACAGACAGACAGACAGACAGACAGACAGATAGACAGACAGACAGACAGACAGACAGACAGACAGACAGATAGATAGAGACAGACAGAGACAGACAGACAGACAGATAGAGACAGACAGACAGACAGACAGACAGACAGACAGACAGACAGTCACTCACAACTCTATTAACCCAATGAGTTCAACTGTAATTCTGGTGCGTTTTGGACTTCTAACCCCTTTTAAACCTTGTGTTTGAGCTACAAACTCCTTTAATGGTTGTACTATTGGATTTGTATATTTTTTTCTGCATCCGTAGGTACCAAGACAAAGGAGCTGATCGTGGACTACAGATTAAAGGAGGGCCGAACAGGCCCCCATTAACATCGACGGTGTTGTAGAGGAGCGGGTCAAGAAGTTCCTTGATGTCCACAACACCAACAAACTATCGTGGTCCAAACATACCAAGACGGTCATGAAGAGGGCATGAAAAAACCTTTTTGCCCTCAGGAGACTGAAAAGATTTGGCATGGGCCCCCAGATCCTCAAAAGGTTCTACAGCTGCACCATCGAGAGCATCCTGACCGGTTGCATCACCGCCTGGTATGGTAACTGCTCGGCATCTGACCATAAGGCGCTACAGAGGGTAGTGCGAACGGCCCAGTACATCACTGGGGCCAAGCTTCCTGCCATCCAGGACCTATATAATAGGCAGTGTCAGAGGAAAGCCCATAAAATTGTCAGAGACTCCAATCACCCAAGTTATAGACTGTTTTCTCTGCTACCGCACGGCAAGCAGACAAGTCTAGGACCAAATGTCTCCTCAACAGCTTCAACCCCCAAGCCATTAGACTGCTGAACAATTCGTAAAAATCGCCACCGGACAATTTACATTGACCCCCCCTCTTGTATACTGCTGCAACTCGCTGTTTGTTTGTTAGTTACCTATGCATAGTCATTTCGCCCCCACCTACATTTACAGATTACCTCAACTAGCCTGTACCCCTGCACAATGACTCGGTACCGGTGCCCCCCTGTATTTAGCCTCGTTATTTTTATTGTGTTACTTTTTATTATGAATTTTTATTTTAGCCTACTCTGTAAATATATTGTTCTTCTTGAACTGCACTGTTGGTTAAGGGCTTGTAAGTAAGCATTTCACGGTAAAGTCTACACTTGATGTATTCGGCGCATGTGGAAAATAAAGTTTGATTGGATTGGATTTGATTGAATGGGGGCTGAGCTAGAGTGGTGTTTGTGAGACAAGGGCAGATCCCCGAAGAGCCCGGGTCCGGGTCTTCTATACAAAAACGTTTGCAGAGTCCCGAATGGTTTGAGCGACATACTCCTAAAAGCTATCGAAGAAAAGCTGCAAATCTCCCGAACATGCACAAGCTTTGCCCTTACCTTCCACACAACGTTGTTGGAAGATAAGGGGGTGTTCTACATAGAAGATCATAGGAAATCCCAGGACATAGTGTCTATAGTACTGTAATAAGCTCACAACGTTTATATCGCAGAATCCAATCTCCACACAGTGGGCACTGACCGGTTAGATTTCCCAGTAAGCAAACCATTTCTGTACTTAAAGCATATAACAGGTTTTTGCTTTGACTGACATTTTTTCATTGACATTTTGTCAATAAATCTCATGAGTGAAGCTGTTTATGTCAAATGGTTTGGAGTTCTACTTGTAGCCCTGGTTGTCCTGAAAAGAAAATTGTAAAACGCTTAATTGTGAAGCTAAATATAAGGGCTGGATGTAGATAAACGAAAGTCAGATATATGAAAAGATGATTTTTGCTGGGATTTCGAGACTTCTCTTTTTCCATCGCAATGTCCCTCCTCTTCGCCCCCCTCTCTTATTCTCTCATCATCCCCCAACCCAGGAAGAATAGCTGCTGCTTTGGCAAAAGCTAATGGGGATCTGAATAAACCAGTAAACCCCCTTAATGATGACAGGTTAACTCTATCAGAGTCAGAGAAGAGAGGAGAAAATAGCGCGGGGTTAGATGAAGGGAGAAAATAGAGACAAATAAGCACTACAAGAGAGGCAGGGAATGGTAATGATACAATATAACAAACAAGAAAGAGGGGGACAATTAAACTATTTTGTAGAGCGAGAAAAGATAGACCCACACTAGCATCTAGAAAAAAGACGACATAGCAATCAGGGTTACGGTCAATTCCATTTCAATTCTAGTCAATTCAGGAGGCACACTGAAACTCCAATTCCAACTCTCTTCAATGCTGAGTAAAATGTGTATTGGGAATTGGAATTTGGTTTACTCTCTGAATTGACGAATTGAAATGGAATTGATCCCAAACCTGATAGCCATTGGAAGAGAGGGCGAGCAGAGAGGAGAACGAGTGAGATAACAATGAAGAGAGAAAGATAGAAAGATGAACAGCGAGAGAGCGAGGAGAGGAGTGGGGGTAAGAGCTGGCAGAGGAGAGCGGAGTGTTGCAGGTTCAGTGGTGTAGTTGACGATGCACTGGGAGAACAGCTGCGCTGCAGGGCTTTCAGGCTCCATCACTACTGCTCTCCTTCAAGCAGCTCCCTCCCTCTCCCAACACACACATGCATAAACACACACACACACACACACACATATAAATACACAAACAACACATTCATGCATGGACTCACAAACATGCAAAAACACTGATCATCACTTCAGTGCACATAGACATACTGTAATAACAAGTAATACAGCAACCGGGCTGTAATATCCATGTACAAAACACAAGCCCCTCATATATGAATACATATAGTCACTTCATGCTAATTGCATACACACAGAATATTACCGTGCCATAATAGATACACAAACAAGCATAGAAAGGTATACAGTGTAATCAATCTACAGCATACACATAAACCAATGTAGGGTACAATTAAACATGCACAAGCGCACACACATACTGCACACAGCCAGTGGCAGGCACACACACACAGACACACACACACACTTGTGAATGGGATTCAATTGAAACAGGATCCCAAAGATAGAGGTTTAAAAAAGAGCTGCAGAGAAAGAAGGAGAGAGAGAGCGAGGGAGGGAGGGGAGGAAGTGGGAGGGAGGGAGACAGAGTGCGTGGAAAGAGAGGTTTTCACATAAGCGCAAAGTGCGCTGACAGAGAGACAGCTAAAATGAACAGCTGTTCCTTGTGGATCACCTATGTACATAAATGAAACACAGATCTATTGTGCAGTTTTTGTTATTACAATAATAGAACCGTCACAGGCTCAGTTTAATTCCATTAGAGGCTGGCCAAACATAACCCTGTTGTGGTATCTCTGGCTACTCAAGGCCTAAATGAGGCCCACAGCAATAGAATCCATGGACTTGAATGGGGAGGCCCTTTCTATGAATTCTATTTCTATGGTGACTGTTGAGGATTGTCCTCCTCTCTGTCTGACTGTCTAGTTCCCAATTGATTATTTATGTCTTGCTGCATGCCATTGTGACTGGTTTATATATTTGATATAATGGTCCAGTTCTAGTTCACTTGTCACTCAGTGCACACCCAGGGCCTGTGAAGTGTCTCACTAAACCAATCCTAAAGTGTCAAATGCATTGTGTAGCTCAATTAAGACATTTTAAGATGATTTGGACATGTAGCATGAAAAATGCTAATATACGGGATATTGACTTGCATTGGAATTGTGCCATAAATGCTAAAAAGCATTTGAGACAATGACCATGTAAACAAAACCAAAGCATGGATTGATATGTCACAGGTGTCGTTGGAAGTAGACCAAAGTGCAGCGTGGTGAGCGTACATTTTCCTTTTATTTTAATGTCGCCAACAAAACAACAAACGAAAGCAACAACTGTGAAGCTTACCGGGCTAAGTGCCACAAACAAAGTTAACTACCCACCACGAAAGGAGGGAAAAAGGGCTACCTAAGTATGGTTCCCAATCAGAGACAACGATAGACTGCTGTCTCTGATTGAGAACCATACCCGGCCAAAACATAGAAACACAAAATCATAGAAAAAAAACATAGAATGCCCACCCCAAATCACACCCTGACCAAACCAAATAGAGACATAAAAAGGCTCTCTAAGGTCAGGGTGTGATAGCCCCCCCCAAAGGTGTGGACTCCGGCCGCAAAACCTGAACCTATAGGGGAGGGTCTGGGTGGGCATCTATCCGCGGTGGCGGCTCAGGTGCGGGACACAAACCCCGCTCCACCACTGGCTCACCCCGCTTTGGTGGCACCTCTGGTGCGGGGACCCTCGTCACCAACCCCGGACTGGGGACCCTCGCCGCGGGCCCCGGACTGGGGACCCTCGCCGCGGGCCCCGGACTGGGGACCGTCGCTGGAGGCTCCGGATTGGAGGCTGTCGTTGGAGGCTCCGGACTGAAGGCCGTCGTTGGAGGCTTCGTGCCATAACTCCTCACTGGAGGCTTCGTGCCATGGATCATCACTGGAGGCCTCTGGCAGCACTATTCTGGAGAAATTGTAGCCTCTGAAGTGGTTTGGCTAGAAGGACCCCGAACAGAGCGTTGCCGTAGTCGATCCGGGAGAAGATGAAGGCATGGAAGAGATTCTCTGCATCTGGATGGGAGAGCGATGGTTTGAGCCAAGCAAAGTTTCTTGGATGGAAAAATGATGTTTTGCAGATATTTTGACATGGGCATCAAAGGACAGAGAATGATCAAGCTTGATAGTCGTCCATTTTCTTCTTCTTTTTTTTGTAAAAACGTAATATTGGTGATTTACTATCACCTGCAGTGCTGGAGTCCTAAACCAAATCATCTGTGTCATTCAATTATTTTGGCCAGTAGAAGGCGGTGATATAGCTTAAAGCATACAAACCATAGCACCCAATTTGAGAAAGAAGAAGACAATGCTCTGATCATTGGCTGATCACTCCCAATCTATAGGAATCTCCACCCAGTTGGCTACTTTAAAATGGTGGAGGTCCTCAATGTCCATATAAAAACAGGTTATATCCAAGTTGAGTCCTCTAACTATCTCTATGGTCTGGCCACAACAGGAATGACAGAGACTATGGTCACATTCCCTGCTCAGATGTTGCATGCATCAACCAATGGTTTCTGTGCCGCTCGGTCGTGTTGTCAACAAGGCAGAATGATGCATAGTTCAGAAACATTCAGCATCTCTTTTCCATAAAATATATGTTAGAAAAAATGATTGTCCCATCCACCCTCTTCGGAGGACAAAAGTAACTTTGTTTTACATTTCTGTTTTTTGCAGCTATTTTGTTACTCATACATTATTTTATTTTATACACAGTATTACATGTCAGAAATACAGAAATACATATTACACATTAAATGGTACTCAGACATATCCGGTATACATGATATGTTTAAAAAAAATCCTATCTCTCACCTACTCTCAGCCCATCCCAGCTATCTCTATTGATTTCCATGTGCCATATTTTTTTCCCACTGTGCTGTGTGTGATGTCTTACATAAATTCTGAATCGTTCTAATCTCATAGTATCCACAGATTGAAAACTAAAGATTCATATTTTTGCTAAGAGTATTATTATATTGTTGATTTATTGACTCTGGGTTTCCAAATCGCCCAACAGTGCTATTTGTAGGTTTATTTTAAGTGAATGTTGTGATTTTCCATCCACTCCTGAACCTGTGACCAGAAACAAGCTACATGGGGGCAAAACCTGAATAAATTATGTAATGATTCTGTCTATCCGCAGCAAAATCTGCAGAGCTAAGATGGTTGTATGCCCCATATATATACAATTATGTTGGTGGCAAGAATGTTGTATAAATAATTTACATTTAAAAAAAGTGTTGAATCAAGTATTGTTTTGTATCTTAGTTCATAAACCATGTGCCCCAAAAAATGACAGTCAAAAAACATGTATATATTTTCTTTCTATGTGTTTCATAAAATGTATTGAGTTTGCAAGAGACTGAATGTACCTCACCAGAGAAAGCATCCAAGTGAACGAAACAGCACCCCTCTGCCTTAGTACTGTATGTGTAGCATATCTATCTGATGCTGTCTGGTCAGAAAGAGTATGACATTGTTGCCACCAATATGCATTGATTGCAGGAGAAGCCAGAGAGCATTTGGTTTCCTTAATAAAAAAACAAATTATAATAGCCTTTAGCATTGAGCTAAATTGAGTGAGCTCAACCATGTACGGTCCTGGTGCACCAAAAGAAAGTGTCAAGGGAAGCCAGGCTTCAGACCAATCACAACATAAGCCAAATGTCATTATTGACAGAAAAAACTTGAATTGGTGTATCTTGTTGTGTTGTTGTCCTCTGGGGGCTAGCTAGCTAGCTTAAATAGTCCCTTTCCTAAATTAGCCATCGGTGGATATAGGGATTTGGACTTTTACTTAATTCTCTGCACTGGCCAATGATTATAATGGTAATTCTGATTCAACAATAAATTCATACATTGTGCCCCTGGCCTGAGAGGATGGAAGTTCAACACGCAGCTAGATGTAGTATGCTAATGTTAACTAGCTGACCTGGCGTATCATTACTCATTACTCAAGTAAGTTTTGCATATGTTTTTATTTGGATCGATGGGCAACTACGGGAGCGAAGGAAGGAGAGGAGATCCGATATCACTCGCCCACCCAAGGCTTCCACCTCGCCTACGAGACATCCCGGAAGTCCCAGATGGCTCCATTGCCGAGAGAACCCAAGTCTACCCGAGTTCCCCAGAGAGTCTCAGAAGTTTGCCAATTCACCTCCTCCCGAGCAGATACAACTAGTTAGAGCTAGGCTGTCCCCAGCCAAATGGCTATATAGGCTTCACACAAAAGGTTGCCTGTATTGTGGGACTACTTGTCATTTTGTGCCAAGCTGTCCAATAAAAGACCAGGCTTACCAGTAGGAGCGAGCCGTCCTGAGTGCGACGTTTCCCCGTACCCTCCGTATACATCCCACTTTTCATATGTCTAGAATCAAACCCATGTCTCACAGCCCTTTGTCTCCTGTTCATGGACTCTGATCTGGATAACTGACCTCTGCCTGCCCTTGACCTGTCGTTTTGCCCTGTTCTAGTAATAAACTTTTGTTACTTCAACACTGTCTGCATCTGGGTCTTCTCCTGAAACTTGATACCTTCTCCTCTTTCCACTTGCCTCTTCCATTTCTGTAGTAATTCTGCAAACTTTGGATAGAGCAAACATGCCCATATAATTTTGATAGCTGCATGTGTGACATATTTTCACCATTTCTATTCATCATATCATTAATAAAGAAATTACATATGATGCAAAACTCGTCATTCCAACGGTATTTCTGCCTGCTTGAACGGCGAGCTCAGATACATATGAAAACATGAAATGACCCCGGGAATCAATATAACATTGCTCAAAGACGTTCAAAAACAATATAACATTCAAAATGGGTAAATCTTTTGTATGACTGAAGATTTTAGTGAGCATTCTAGCAGATACTCAGACTTCCAGTCATTGAGCTAACACTAGTTAGCATTGGCTCGCGAAACTAACACTAACTTCCTTTATACTGGACACAGAGATATAAATATGGTGTCCACAAGTTCATCTGACCCTGGGGAAGTAGATAAAGGGCCCCAAAGTGTCCCTTTAATATGTAATAATTTTGGTCCCCCAAACTCCTATTCATTATATAAATAGGCATGTTTAATTTTGTCTGGCTAACCGTCCCAAATAAAGTTACATGTTTTCTGCTCATATAATTTGAAAAAAAAAACAAGTTCTCTGGAATAGGCAGCGACATAAGTATAGTAAATAAGTCGACTGCGATATGACTAAAGAGTTAATCAGTTTGGTTATTCCATAAATAGACATGTATTTACCTCTCTTTGGTTGCAAGAGCATATCTATATTTGCTAACTTTCTACAGAATTTTGTTATAGTGGGTTTCTTTCTTTCTTTAGGGATATGAATACCAACCCATAAGTATGTCTACTTCACCATCAGACCATTTTATTGGTAAAGTACAGGATAATGTCAAAGTTGTGTCTTTTAACGATCCAGTACGTAATATGGTAGATCGTAATTAGGTTTAAGTCCAGAGAGGCCAGGGAAATTCAACGAGACTGTGCAGGGATCCAGATTGCAGATTGAAGAGAGAACTTAAGTCATAGACAGACATTGAAACTTTAGTTTTTAGTTTTAGTTTTTATATTATTGTTGGATCTGATTCTAATAGCTTTCATGTTGATGGCCATAATAAATAGATATGGAGAAAGTGTACAACCTTGTTTAATTGCTCTTGACAGTTCAATACTTTCTGAGAAGTAACCATTATTTACTATTTAAGACCTGTGGTTCCTATACATAACTTTAAGCCATTGAAAAAGGGATTCTCCAAATTTAAAATAGTCTGTGCATTTATATATAAATTATAGTCTTACCTTATCAAAAGTTTGGTCCATGTAAAAAAACCTGTCTGCTCAGGAGGAATAATATCCAATAACACCTTTTTAATTCTATGTACTATTCGTTTTGCCAGGTCTTTTGCATCACAACTTTGATGTGTTCGGAGCCTCCAGTTTTTTTAATGGACTGGATCTATATACTTACCCCCTGGGTCCTGATTCAGTAATAGTGAAAACAGACCATCTTGCTGAGTATCTGATTACCTGTCACGGATCCTGCCAGAACTGCATTACGCACACCTGTCCCCTATTCCCACTGATTAGTACTTGTATAAGTGTGCCCTTTGGTTTCCATTGGGCTGTCGATTTTTGTTATGTCCGTTGGTGCGTGTGAGTACCTGTGCTGTGTGTTTTGGCTTTCGTGCCATTGTGGATTGCACAGATGATTACGGGTCTCGTCCCGTGGGTTAATCATTGTGCATTTGTGTTATTTATCCAAGGTACTCCTTGCTCTTTTGTTCTGGGTTTCTACCCTGTGTTTTGATACGTGTTTGTTTGGTCTTTGTACCTTTACACAGCACACCGTCATTTGGGCGTGATAAAAAAAAATATTACACATTCCTGCGCCTGTCTCCCGATCCTTCAAACCAATGTGACATCATCATTTCATAGTACTTAAAACATGATAATAGTGGACCTTTGAGTACATAAAAAAACGTTTGATATAACTCAACTGGTGTGCCATCAAGCCCTGGAGTTTCAGGACTGAAAATATTTCATGGCATCAAGAAGTTCCTCCTCTGAAATTTGACCTTCACACAAATATTTCTATGCATTTGTTCATTTTACACTATTATTATGGGGGAAAATCCTTACAGTTAATATCATTCAGTGAAGATGGAGAAGACTGAAAAGAGAACATATGATTACATTTTTTTGCTTCCTCTTTCACGATATCAGTCGGTGTATAATGGATGTCTCCATCATTTGTAGCAAGTTTCTTCTGTAAATCATTTTTGGTAGCGTTTCTATGTTGAAGATTCAAAAACAAGTTTTTCACAATTTCCCTTCCAGTTCGCATTATTTTGGTAATATATTACACCTGATCGTTCTTCAATAAGTTTCTCCAGTTATTTTTATTATTTTCCTGTGCCTCTATTGTACAGTTTTTTTATTGCCCGCCCCCTGTGCTGTTAGTTCCTCCTTTGTTAGTTAAGACGACTAGCTTGATTAAGCCATGTATATCTCACTAGATCAGGGTTTTAAAGCCTCCATTTATCCACCAGTTCTAATGTGTCCATGATAGTAGTGATCTCTGACGATTATGGACAGGTGCATGAGGGTGATAGTTTGATAGTTCGTAGTCTGATTTCATTTATGGGGTGGCAGGGTAGCCTGGTGGTTAGAGCGTTGGACTACTAACCGGAAGGTTGCAAGTTCAAACCCCCGAGCTGACAAGGTACAAGTCTGTCTTTCTCCCCCTGAACAAAATGAGAAAATTAGAATTTGTTCTTAACTGACTTGCCTAGTTAAATAAATATGGTCCATTGAAGAATTTAAAACTGTGTAATAATCTCCCACCATAAAAATAGGATTGTTTGTTACTTGTGAGCTCGATAGATATTTTCAAAGATCATCAATATTTGGACTGTATAGATTAATGAGCCTAATGTGTTTATCTTCCACTAGCATATTTAAAAAACCTTATTGTGGATCTGTTTGAACAAGTTGCACATTCTGATTGAAATTATTGTTAATTAATATCATCACCCCTTTTGAATTTCTTTGCCCATTACCCATTATCATTCTGATAATCCAGAAATGATGCAAAGACAAAATTTGCTATTTGTAAATTCAGTTCGGAATTGTCCATATAATGATATATTTATATATAATTTTTTTGTGTGTGTGTACACACACACACACACAGTGGGGAGAACATTATTTGATACATTGCCGATTTTGCAGGTTTTCCTACTTACAAAGCATGTAGAGGTCTGTAATTTTTTATCATAGGTACACTTCAACTGTGAATGACGGAATCTAAAACAAAAATCCAGAAAATCACATTGTATGATTTTTAAGTAATTAATTTGCATTCTATTGTGGTCCCATAATTTGCAAATAAATTCATAAAAAATCCTACAATGTGATTTTCTGGATTTTTTTTCTCATTTTGTCTGTCATAATTGAAGTGTACCAATGATGAAAATCACAGGCCTCTCTCATCTTTTTAAGTGTGAGAACTTGCACAATTGGTGACTGACTAAATACCTTTTTGCCCCACTGTATATAATGTAAAGGGGCTTGCGAAAGTATTCACTCCCCTTGGCATTTTTCCTATTTTGTTGCCTTACAACCTGGAAATAAAATTATTTATTTTTGGGGGGGGGGGTTTATATCATTTGATTTACACAACATGCCTACCACTTTGAAGATGCAAAATATTTTTCTTATGTGACACAAACAAGAAATAAGACAAAAAAAATGATAATTTGAGCGTGCGTAACTATTCACCTCTCCAAAGTCAATACTTTGTAGAGACACTTTTTGCAGCATTTATAGCTGCAAGTCTCTTGGGGTATGTCTCTATAAGTTTGGCACATCTAGCCACTGGGATTTTTGCTCATTCTTCAAGGCAAAACTGCTCCAGCTCCTTCAAGTTGGATGGGTTCCGCTGGTGTACAACAATCTTTAAGTCATACCACAGATTCTCAATTGGATTGAAGTCTAGGCTTTGACTAGGCCATTCCAAGACATTTACATGTTTCCCCTTAAACCACTCGAATGTTGCTTTAGCAGTATGCCTAGGGCCATTGTCCTGCTGGAAGGTGAACCTCCGTCACAGTTTCAAATCTCTTGAAGACTGAAACAGGTTTCCCTCAAGAAATTCCCTGTATTTAGCGCCATCCACCATTCCTTCAATTCTGACCAGTTTCCCAGTCCCTGCCAATGAAAAACATCCTCACAGCATGCTTCTCTGTGGGGATGGTGTTCTTGTGGTGATGTGAGTTATTGGGTTTGTGCCAAACATAGCGTTTTGCTTGATGCCAAAAATCTAAATTTTAGTATCATCTAACCCGAGTACCTTCTCCCATACGTTTGGGGAGTCTCCCACATGCCTTTTGACGGACACCAAACGTGTTTGCTTATTTTTTTCTTTAAGCAATGGATTTTTTCAGGCCACTCTTCCGTAAAGCCCAACTCTGTGGAGTGTACGGCGGTGGTCCTATGGACAGACACTCCAATTAATGCTGTGGAGCTTTGCAGCTCCTTCGGGGTTATGGTTGGTCTCTTTGTTGCCTCTCTGATTAATGCCCTCCTTGCCTGGTCCGTAAGTTTTGGTGGGCGGCCCTCTCTTGGAAGGTTTGTTGTGGTGCCATATTCATTCCATTTTTTAATAATGGATTTAATGGTGCTCCATGGGACGTTCAAAGTTTCAGATATTTTTTTATAACCCAACCCTGATCTGTAACCCAACCCTGATCAACACTGATCTGTACTTCTCCACAACTTTGTCTCTGACCTGTTTGAAGAGCTCCTTGGTCTTCATGGTGCCGTTTGATGGGTGGTGCCCCTTGCTTAGTGGTGTTGCAGACTCTGGGGCCTTTCAGAACAGGTGTATAGCTACTGAGATCATGTGACAGATCATGTAACACTTAGATTGCACACACGTGGACTTTATTTACCTAATTATGTGACTTCTGAAGGTAATTGGTTGCACCAGATCTTATTTAGGGGCTTCATAGTAAAGGGGGTGAATACATATGCACGCACCATTTTTCTGTTTAAAATCTTTTAGAATTTTTTGAAACAAGTTATTATCTTTATTTCACTTCACCAATTTGGACAATTTTGTGTATGTCCATTACATGAAATCCCAATAAAAAAATCTATTCAAATTACAGGTTGTAATGCAACAAAATAGGAAAGATGCCAAGGGGGGTGAATACTTTTGCAAGGCACTGTATATATATATATATTTTTTTTTATTATCACCAAATTTGTGAACTATGCCTTTATTGCTCCCGTATGAGCGGACAAAAATACTCCTGAGCACCGCCTTTCCCCTGCTCAGATGTTGCATGTATCAACCAATGGTTGCGTGCCACGTCATCGACAGACAGATTGCAATAACATATGATGTGGTTAGCGGATACTTAAAAAACCTGTCCAGGCATTGTAAGATGTGGAATGCGTCAGCAATACCTGGGCAGAGGAATGCCACCAAATACTTTTAATCATAAGCAATCAAACAAAACAATATTACTCATGATTTTATGAATGTACTCATAAAAACAATGTCTATAAAAAAGAAACCCAACATGATAGCAAATTCTCTTTGTGAAGTTATGTTCAATCTATCCCACAATGCAGTTGCAGGACTTGTGATTGAATAGGGGACCCTATAGTGGTGCATGCAGCAGTTTTAATAGAGGGCAGTGGGCATTCGAGAAGGTAGAGGAGGAGAGGGAGGGTGGTGGTAAAGATCCGCCCATCCCCAGCCAAACGGCAGCCTTACTCCCTGGGGTTCGGTTGCAGCCTCTGTCTGTGTTTTTATTTCATTTCAACTACACCCATCTCACGGGGATGGGAGGACAGAGGACAGAGTTGGTGTGTGGGGAGCGGGGCATTGTAGATCCTGTGTGTCTTACGTTCACACACAGATACACACACCTGGGACGGGGAGTTAATTTCAGGTTGAGGAACAAACTAAAGTATAACTGCCATTTCCACCATCCACTCTCCCTTGGAGTGATCTCTCCAGGAAACATCATTTTGGCAGGTACTGTAGAGAGAGAAACCAGGTCACAAACTACAGGAGATGAGGGAAGAAATATAGGGCTGTGGGAGAAAATGGAGGGAGCAGTGGAAGGTTTTCAGGGGCTTAACAATGTCCCATCAACTCATGGCTGTTTATCAGATATTTGTGTAGCATTAAGAACCCAGGATTTATTCTCATGCTTCTACCAGCTCCTACCAGCACTCTGCAGCTCTCTGCACACTAAAGCCACCAACATGTTACTAGACCAAAAGGGTAACCTTGTTGTGGAGCATTAGGTACAATTAAGAGTAAGGTCTCAGAGAAGGTGAGGTGATGTTATTTTAGTATTTTCAAATCCCTTCACACACAATTTGGCTCTAACCAGAATAGAAAAAGGAGTGTGAGGCACAACTGAGCAAGAGGACAAGTACATTCGAGTGTCTAGTTTGAGAAACAGATGCCTCGCAAGTCCTCAACTGGCATTTTAATTAAATAGTACCCACAAAACACCAGTCTTAACATCAACAGTGAAGAGGAGACTCTGGAATACTGGCCTTCTAGGCAGTATTCCTTTGCAGCAATTTGACCATGAAGGCCTGATTCCTGCAGTCTCCTCTGAACAGTTGATGTTGAGATGTGTCTGTTTGTCTTGGTGTTTAATTTCTGGGAACATAGTCTGTGGTTTAGGGAATTTCTGCTATTAGATTTTATGCTTGTGGTAAAAAAATATTGAAAGCATTTAATGAGAACTAAAAGATATGCAACATGAAATATTGTCTAATTTACATTTAATAATGTGTTGATAGTCCCTATCTAGGCCCAGAGATAGGCTATCCAAAGTCAAACCAACATTGCCAAGGTTGTACACCAGCCAGTTAAAGATAATTGGCTAAATAATTTAACCTCTCTGGGATAGGCGTGACACCTGTCGACAACTTCCGGTGGAATTGGAGGGCACGCAATTCAAATAAATAATCATAAAAATGATGAATATTAAACATCTAGGAACATACAAGTGTCTTATATCGTTTAAAAGCTTCAATTCTTGTTAATCTAACTGCATTGTCCAATTTAGAATAGGCTTTACAGTGAAAGCATGCCATGCGATTGTTTGAGGATTGCGCCCCACATCAAAGTATTTTTCAACCAGCACAGGCTTCGTAAAATCACAAATAGCGATTAAATATTCACTTACTTTTTGAAAATCTTTCTCCGATTAGCAATCCAAAGGGTCCCAGCTACAACATGCATGGTCGTTTTGTTAGATAAAATCCTTCTTTATATCCCAAAAAGTCTGTTTAGTTGACGCCATCGATTTGAGTAATCCACTCGTTCAACATGCAGAGAAAGGAATCCAAAAAGCTACCGCTAAACTTTGTTAAAACAAGTCTAAATACGTTTCTAATCAATCCTAAATTACCCTAAAATGTAATTAACCTATAATATTTCATACGGGAAAAAGTATGTTCAATAGGAAAGTACAATTAACAGGTCCTCTTTGTCACACGCGCACAGACTGATTTCCAACTCTGACTCCTAGTAGCAAAACTCAAAATTCTTCCTCGTTTGCGAAGAAACAAGCCTGAAACCTTGAACAAAGACTGTTGACATCTAGTGGAAGCCATAGCAATTGCAATCTTGGAGCTGGAATTGCATATAGCTTTCCATTGTAAGAGCATGGGCTCTCAAAAAAATAATTCTGGTTGGTTTTTCTTTGGATTTTCTCCTGCCATATCAATTGTATTATAGCCTCATATATTATTTTAACATTTCTACAAACTTCAATGTGTTTTCTATCCAATGGTACCAATTATATGCATATCCTGGCTTATGGGCCTGAGTAACAGGCAGTTTACTTTGGGCATGTCAGTCAGGCAGGAAGTGGAGACACCCACATCAAACCACATCTGAAACAACTCACATTCAGCCATGACCTCTAGCATTTCTTAATGAACAGAATCTAATACGAGGCCAAGTCAGGAAGTGCAATCACCCTTTAAAGGGAACAATAGAGCAACATTATTTTCTTTCTTTCTTTTTCTAACATCTCCATAACATGCGCAGTGAACATGCAACTAGGCATTCATTCATTAAGATGAGTCAGTGTTGAATGTGTCAGACAGAGAAGGAGGATATTCATTGCTGCACACCGTAGCAAAACATTTTGCAATATGTAAAAAGTAAGTGTTTTTTTGTTGGACAAGTTCAGGTAGTCCCTGCCTGTTTTTACTTGTTTGCTCCCCTTTGGTTCCTGGTGAAAACACCTCTGGTGTCAGAAAGGCTCGAAACATTTGGGACTTGACCCTTCCCTAAAGTGAAGGTATTCGAGAGCTTGATATGCTTCTCTTTCCTGTCTAGCATGACAAAGTGAGATAGTTATTTTCTTATAAATTCCAAAACAGGATGGTGTAGGGGTCTGGGTTACTTGTATCATATCCTCATTACTGGTCTGACAATAGACATTTCACCAAATTCCAAGGAGAGTTCATTGAATTCCCAGTCCAAACTCAATCACGATCACCAGCTTTTAGTCCTAAAACCCAGAAATGAGTTAGCACTGGTTCCTTCAGCCATTCCTATGGCAGTAATGACTGATGGAAAGAAAAGGGTTTGGGGATTAACCCCCGAAAATAAGGTCTGGGGATAACACAGGTTTAGGTTATCTTATACGTGTGGTTCTATGAGATAATATCAGTCATTTAAGATTACCGTTATGAATTATGAAGCCTCTATGTGCTTTATGTGCTTTTTAAAATCAAATAAATGGTAGAAAAATGAACAGTGACGTTCTCTGATGAAGATTATCTCATAGAACAAAATGTATAAGATCTCCTAAGGCTGTGTTTACCACAGACCTTATTTCGGGTATTTATCCAAAAACCTTTCAAAAACTTCATTCATTTCCCCATATGCTTTGTCTAATGAACCACCGCAGAGTTAGTGCCTACAAAAAGACTCCATTACTATTGCTCGGGTTCATGGCACGGGTTGCTTCATTGATGCAGTGTGCGTCCTGGTTGAGTCCACTTTAACTTTCAACAAGTGGCAACCCGTCATTCATTTTGAGCCACACATTTTTTGCAAAAAAAAAGAAATACATATATATATATATAGATAAACATACACATGGTTTTTTTGGGGGGGGGGGGCTTGCCTGTTTTGCATATTTTTTGGGCATTAATACTTGTCACATATAAGTTTGCAAACAATGTAAAAAATTAAATATATAAATCAGTTAATAAAGCTGCATACATGGTCTTTTTTTTTGTTTTCATGAGTAAGGCAGCTCCAAAATTCTGGTATTTCAGCCTAGCTCAGTGCTTTCTTTGGTGGTGGTGCGAGCCAGCAGAAAATAGAAGCTTTGCGCCATGATTGGCTCAGTGTTCTGTCACTCATGGGGACAGTACGTCATCGCCAAGTTTAAGTCCTTAGTAAGGGTAGACATCCAAAATTTCAGCCCTTTGGATCCTGCCATATAGTTATATTACAAGTGCCCTTCCACGAAGGCTCAAGGTCATTGGCGACAGATATAACGTGATTTTACTAGTTTTATGTACAGTAGCTTTGAATGGACTGATCATGTCAAAATCTTACTTTCAAAGTCTTAGCTAGCAGTCATCATAATGAATCAAGTCGACAATCTACGGGCAAATCCTTTTTAATCATTGTCATATGAAGAGAAATAATGAAGAGAAATTATAGATAAAATGTATCTGTGCTCATCGGTCATTGGACATAAAGATTACACAAGTTGAAAATTGCAAATTCAACAATGCGTGGTTTGGAAGGAATCAGTGCCTAACCTTAAGCATTGCAAAGCAACCAATAACGTTAGCCTGCTATTCAATGGAGTGGCTGGGTTTTTCTTTTTTCCGAGTTTCCACCATAAATCCAGAGAATGCCAGACTTTGATGACAAAGTTTGATGACAAAATTTGCCCACAAAGGACCACCTTCACAAGGTGAGTCCGAAAATGTATTGTATGCTGCTGCATAAATGATGTAATATACAAGGGAGTTATGTATACTGTAGCTATGAAAGTAATACTAAGTGTATGTTGTGTAGTGTGCTAGGGCACGTGCCTAATAATTTGGTATATTTTCACCATTGTAGTATTCTAAACAGATCGTTCATGGCCCGTGTGTGCTTGTTTCCAAACTTTTTTTTGTTAAGCTTTGACATGCTACTGATCGTGGTGGTAACGCTTGGCTTGCACGTGCAAATTCAGCGCACACAACATTCTATAATAGAATTGTGTTATTTGACATGTCAAATTAAAAGCTTATTTAACGCGTCAAATAGCGTTATATGAGGTGTATATTTTTTTTGACCCGCAAAGACCCAAATGGCGTTCAATGTGCATCACCCTAATAATTTGGTCTATTTTCTTAATTTCGCCTACTGTCCTGACTTGGTGGTGCACATGTAGCCTATAACCTGTTTTAGAGAAATGTAATCATCGAATATTGTAAGGGCTTTCATTGTCTGCTTATATGCCCCATGTATTTATCCTACGGGTCTAATGTGTACAGGGAGAACACTGTAAGAACGGCCCGTGTTCTGAATTCTGTCTGTACATTTCAAAAGTGCTGAACAAATGGTTATATTGACTATGTATTCGCTCACTCATTAATCGAAATGACCGATTGCCTCTTATCCATTTGTTGTCCCCATATGCCATAGTTTGTACATCTCAATTGTCAGTAGAAACCAAATTTGTTTAAGCAAGTCAGCCATATCAGCAATGCTTTTTTTGAAAGGCAGTAAATGAGGCTGAATTAACTGTTTTGTTGCCAGAAAAGGCTCCGCTGATAGCCAGGTGTAGCAGTGGTAAGATGTTGGGAATGCTGTTGTGACAGCTTTATGTATAGGCCCTAACAGTTTGTGTTCACCGTTTGTCACCGTTATAGTGCAACTCATGTATTGTTTAGTGTTGTGTTGTGTAGGGTCTTTGCTGACACGCATCCCACTGTTTTTTTTTGTTTGTTGCCCCACTAAGATTTACATGCAAAAATAGCCGCTGCTTTCAACACTTGTCAACTTAATTCTCTCTACTGGCTGCTGCAGCAGATTTACTTTAAATGACAGACACTAAAGCTCGATCAAATTCTACGCCATCCGTTTGAGGCAGATGCGGGACTACATTTGCGGGCCATCCACAATATGGCTGGGCTATGCTGGCGTGCGCCTCTCTTCAATGTGTTATGTGGTCAATTCCACTCGGACCATGTCAACTAGAATTGATCATTTTTCATTAATGGATTGAATATGAGCCCTTTTTTTTTACTGCTACTACAAAGACAGTCTATAATTGAAAAAAAAGTATATAATTTATCATCATGGACCTTCAGTTTTCATATTTCCAAGTTTAATCAAGGCAATGAAATTAGAGTACTACTGTTACTGTGTCAGTGGTGTGGCAATGCTGTCTCAGTAAGTCATGTTATTATGTTATTTGCATTTACCATTAGCCTCCCAAATTGAGGTGGAATTTAATGTTGAGGATGTTCATTAAAATCAATTAAAAGTAGGCTAGACCTAATTAGTAGACCTAGACTATATAGTCACTGTGGCCCTTTCGTGTTGGTGACTTTTTGCGTGCGGTGTAAATGAAGAGACGCGTGTGCACGATCAGGAGGGACACAGAGCCAGAAGGAAGCGAGCTCTGATTCTGATGTGCTCATTTCACTGTTCACTCACGCAGTGGCGATAAGCAGCGCTGCATAGCGGGCGAGGATGCTCTGTTCTCCCCCGCATACACTCTCCTGTCTCATGCTTTCCACGATCAACATGGAAGGGCTTCATTAATGCCCCTGCCCTCAAGCTAATGAATTATAACTCGCCGTTTGAGACTGGACTTGCGTTAAAGCACTGGACTTTCCCTACCGAGTGGATAACGCTGAGGTATCTGCCGAATAATAAGTCTTCGGAAAAGGTACGTTTTATTTGCATGGAATCGGGTCTGAAGTTAGCATGTTAGCTCAGCGAGGCCGGGTTTGTAATGGGTTAGTCATGTCTGTTTTCATTATTTCCATACCAGAACAATATAGCTCAGTGACCGTGTCCATTTCGTTTTTACAAACCGTGTTGCCAAGTTTGTCCTTCATATTGCCTGCTATTATGTTGAGGATATCTCAGAATAGCTTTGCGTAGAGATGATTTATCATTTATCATGACAATAACCGAGTGAACGAGACAGATATGCTTGTCATTTGGACTGAAGTTCGGTGGCTGCATTGTAGCCTATCCCTTCTCCGAATTCGTCGCGGGGGATAAACGCCGGGCAAAAAGCCATAGATAGACCTTGTATCCCTGGACCGGAGCCGAAATACCATCAGTGGGCTTTGTAACCCATTGTAACCTAGCAATAACGCCAGCTGTTTCTCCCGAGGAACGCCAGGACCATCTGACTGTCATGGATTGCTCCATTTTCGCAACGAGCGCCTGGAGCCGGACTGTCATTTTACACAGTTTTTAGGGATTTTGACGATATACCTCAATGTGTTCAAGGAGAAATACGTCCACGTTAGGTGAAGGGTAGGCCTATTGTTCATGTGTCGCGAATCGCTCGTGGGAATGCCAGTCGCTATTTACATCACGTTATAATGCGCCGGGTGTCGATTTCTATCGATGTTACTGGACATGAATCATCTCACATGCGCTGTCGTTTGGATGCATTCTGCATAGGCTACTGTTCCATATGGACAGCAAATGAAACAGAAGCCTCTGATGACAACACTAGGCTAATGGTTGGTGCTTTCAGGATGAATGTGTTCATATTCAGTGCTAAAGATGATTGCAACGTTCTATCCTTATTATACACGGAATTTGAGAAATGTTATACGCTCATTGGAATATTCAGGCAATGTGACCTTTTTCAGCTTCTTGTTTTCTCTGCGGGGCCTAGCACTCGTACTTCAAGGACTTATACAACTGATTTGACCAAATTGTGTTAGTAACAGCTTTGAATTCATGCAGCTTATCCTTGTTGTTTTTGGCTCGGGAAGCATGTCATATGCGGTGATATTTTAATACATGTGGCAGCATTTTTCAGTGAATAATTTCGTCTTGTTTACATGGTTGTGTCCCCTCTTTGTTGTGATGGCAATGGTCGGATCCATCACCCAGCCACATATCCTAGTCTTGTGCCTTTAATCATAGAGCCTTGCTTACATTATTTTTGATATACCAATGCTTTAACTTTGCATCGTTATAATGCAACAATAGTACTTTAGAGATGCATTATATTTATATTAGCATTGCTTGTGCGTTTCGGTTTTAACCACTCTTTTTTTTCACTCAACTCTTTGCTGGTTCCAAAAAAAATGTTATCGGTGCACTTTTCCTTTTTGAGGGAGGGGGTGTTCTCTCCTCATTTTCCAATCATGAGACTCAGCAGAATATCCAGCCTATAGCCTACTATGCCCTGTTTGCCGACACTGTTATTTGAACGATTACCCACTTTTACCTTGTGTAGTTAGATTATAAAGAAGGTAGATTGAATTAGTGGTCTTGTTGGATAGAATTATTCAGTTGTTACTATGTGATTACAATGTTACTAGTACTACTCTGCTATTAATGTGTTATTATAGTGTTACTATACCCGTGTGACTGTATACTGTTGGAGGGCTGAAGGAGTGAGATCATCTCATGACCCCCTACATGGTGGTGACAGTGACAACATTCCATAACTCGCACTGACACATGCATGTCTTTCAACACTGGAAGACAGAGGAGACCGACTGACTCTTGAATCAAGAGAAATGAGATGAAGAAGACTAACAAAAAGCATACGGCTATGCAATGCATCACGCGTGACTAACCTATGTCGCATAAAACAGTACCAATCATTTCAATAAGAGTTAGGTTTGAGTTTGTTACAGAATGTCAATGGCTTTTTTAAAGAGTAGTGGCATGAGGCCTCTTGGTTAGTGTGGAGTATAGTGGTTCTGGTTGGGGTAGCTGTTGAGTGAGTCAAGTTATTAACAATTTTGAAAAGGACATTTCACCATAGCTCTGCCACTGTATATAGTCATTACTATATCAACAACATTATGTTATTGTCATAAACATGACAAAAATCTTCTCTCCACAAGCTAGAACGAGCACATTTTCATTTCACCTGTAGAAACCTTGGTGTGGTGCGCACTGTGAATCGGCATGAAAACATACAAATACTGTATATTCCTCTGTCCAGTGTCTGTGTTATTTTTCCCATCTTAATATTTTATTTTTATTGGCCAGTCTGAGATATGGCTTTTTTCTTTGCAACTCTGCCTAGAAGGCCAGCATCCCGAAGTCGCCTCTTCACTGTTGACATTGAGACTGGTGTTTTGTGGGTACTATTTAACAAAGCTGCCAGTTGAGGACTTGTGAGAGGTCTGTTTCTCAAACTAGACACTCTAATGTACTTGACCTCTTGCTCAGTTGTGCACCGGGGCCTCCCACTCCTCCTTCTATTCTGGTTAGAGCCAGTTTGCACTGTTCTGTGAAGGGAGTAGAGATCTTCAGTTTCTTGGCAATGGCTCGCATGGAATAGCCTTCATTTCTCAGAACAAGAATAGAGTGACGAGTTTCAGAAGAAAGTTATTTTTTTCTAGACATTTTGACCCTTTAATCGAACCCACAAATGCTGATGCTCCAGATTAGAGGTCGACTGATTATGATATTTCAACGCCGTACCGATTATTGGAGGACAAAAAACAAACAATACCGATTAATCGGACAATTTTTAAAATGTATTTGTAATAATGACAATTACAACAATACTGAATGAACACTTATTTTAACTTAATATAATACATCAATGAGAACTTGATATCGGCCCTAATTAAATCGGTCGACCTCTACTCCAGATACCCAACTAGTCTAAAGAAGGCCAGTTTTATTGCTTGTTTAATGAGCACAACAGTTAATTAGCACAACATAATTGCAAAAGGGTTTTCTAATGATCAATTAGCCTTTTAAAATGATCAACTTGCATTAGCTAACACAACGTGCCATTGGAACACATGAGTGATGGTTGCTGATAATGGGCCTCTGTACACCTATGTAGATATTCCATAAAACGTCAGCTGTTTCAAGCTACAATAGTCATTTTCAACATTAACAATGTCTACACTGTATTTGTGATCAATTTGATGTTATGTTAATGGTCAAAAAAATGTGCTTTTCTTTCAAAAACAAGGACATTTCTAAGTGACCCCAAACTTTTGAACGGGAGTGTATATATAAACTCAGCAAAAAAAGAAACGTCCTCTCACTGTCAACTGTGTTTATTTTCAGTGAACTTAACATGTGTAAATATTTGTTTGAACATAACAAGATTCAACAACTGAGACAAAAACTGAACAAGTTCCACAGACATGTGACTAACAGAAATTGAATAATGTGTCCCTGAACAAAGGGTGGGTCAAAATCAAAAGTAACAGTCAGTATCTGTTGTGGCCACCAGCTGCATTAAGTACTGCAGTGCATCTCCTCCTCATGGACTGCACCAGATTTTCCAGTTCTTGCTGTGAGATGTTACCCCACTCTTCCACGTGGTCTGCCACTACGAGGACGATCAGCTGTCCATCCTGTCTATCTGTAGTGCTGTCTTAGGCGTCTCACAGTACGGACATCTCAATTTATTGCCCTGGCCACATCTGCAGTCCTCATGCCTCCTTGCAGCATGCCTAAGGCACATTCACACAAATGAGCAGGGACCCTGGGCATGTTTCTTTTGGTGTTTTTCAGAGTCAGTAGAAAGGCCTCTTTAGTGTCCTAAGTTTTCATAACTGTGACCTTAATTTAATTTTTATTTAATTAGGCAAATCCGTTAAGAACACATTCTTATTTACAATGATGGCCTAGGAACAGTGGGTTAATTGCCTTGTTCAGGGGCAAAACGACAGATTTTTACCTTGTCAGCTTAGGGATTCAATCTAGCAACCTTTCCGTTACTGGCCCAATGCTCTAACCACTAGGCTACCTGCCACTGCCTACCGTCTGTAAGCTGTTAGTGTCTTAACGACCGTTCCACAGGTGCATGTTCATTAATTGTTTATGATTCATTGAACAAGCATGGGAAACAGTGTTTTAAACCCTTTACAATGAAGATATGTGAAGTTATTTGGAATTTTACGAATTATCTTTGAAATACAGGGTCCTGAAAAAGGGACGTTTCTTTTTTTGCTGAGTTATATATATATATATATATATATTCACTAGGCCTGTAGGCCATGCTTACACTGCGTTGTATGCCTCTTGAGTAATCTGAGCTGAAAAAACATTATAGTCTATTCCGTTAAAACGACTAGAGCCTATGCACACGTTGTAATCATAATTCTGAACTTAAATTGGCGCTTTTCAAACTATCCTTTTGTGAGGCGCAGAAGGAAACTAGTTATTTAAGATGGCAGTGGTGGGGTGGATAAACCAGAATTGGAGGATCCACCATCATTGTTTAAATCTCCAGTTTGGGAAAATGTTGGCTTCCCAGTAGAAGTGTATTGAAAAGTAGGAAATCAACTAAATGTATTGAATTTATTAGATCATTATTTTATTTCCCCAAGATGATGATAAGACAAAATGCATAAGTGATTCCTATTTTCTTTCAACGTTCTGAAGAGTCAACAGTGTGGAAATGCCCCTTGCTGTGTGTGCGCCTTTGTCTGCCATATGTAGCCGTTAGCAATGATGCTAATGACAACCATCTTCTGGTAGATGGAAAGGCTTTCCCAAAAAACCTTCTCAATGTATGTTAACTACAAAGTAGCAGGGGCGATTTTAGCATGTAAATCTTGGTGCGGCAAAAAAAAAAGCAGTGGGATGCATGACAGAAGATCCACTACTGCACACAGTTGAAGTCGGAAGTTTACATACACTTAGGTTGGAGTCATTAAAACTTGTTTGTCAACCACTCCACACATTTCTTGTTAACAAACTATAGGTTTGGCAAGTCGGTTAGGACATCTACTTTGTGCATGAAGCAAGTAATTTTTCCAACAATTGTTTACAGACAGATTATTTCACTGTATCACAATTCCAGTGGGTCAAAGGTTTACATACAGTAAGTTGACTGTACCTTTAAACAATTTGGAAAATTCCAGGAAATGATGTCATGGCTTTAGAAGCTTCTGATAGGCCAATTGACATAATTTGAGTCAATTGGAGGTGTACCTGTGGATGTATTTGAAAACCTACCTTCAAACTCAGTGCCCCTTTGCTTGAGATCATGGGAAAATCAAAAGAAATCAGCCAAGACCTCAGAAAAAAACTGTAGACCTCCACAAGTCTGGTTCATACTTGGGAGCAATTTCCAAATGCCTGAAGGTACCACATTCATCTGTACAAACAATAGTACGCAAGTATAAACACCATGGGACCATGCAGCCAGATTTCCTCCTCTTCGTCTGAAGAGGAGTAAGGATCGGACCAAGATGCGGTGTGGTAAGTGTTCACAACGATTTTAATAACAAAAGCACTGAACACTGAAATACAAAAACAATAAACGAATACGTGAAATAACAAATCCGAAACAGTACCATAGAAACACAAACATAGACTGCCCACCCCAACTCACGCCCTGACCATACTAAATCCTATTTCGACATAACCTGAAAGGCCGCTCATCGAGGGAGAAGCCACGGCTCCAAAACCGCCATAAAAAAGTCAGACTTCGGTTTGCAACTGCACATTGGGACAAAGATCGTACTTTTTGGAGAAATGTGTTCTGGTCTGATGAAAGAAAGTAAAATTGAACTGTTTGGCCATAATAAACATTGTTATGTTTGGAGGAAAAAGGGGGAGGCTTGCAAGCCGAAGAACACCATCCCAACCGTGAGGCACGGGAGTGGCAGTATCATGTTGTGGGGATGCTTTGCTGCAGGAGGGACTGGTGCACTTCACAAAATAGATGGCATCATGAGGAGGACAATTATGTGGATATATTGAAGCAACATCTCAAGACATCAGTCAGGAAGTTAAAGCTTGGTTGCAAATGGGTCTTCCAAATGGACAATGACCCCAAGCATACTTCCAAAGTTGTGGCAAAATGGCTTAAGGTCAACAAAGTCAAGGTATTGGAGTGGCCATCACAAAGCCCTGACCTCAATCCTATAGATTTTTTTGGGGCAGAACTGAAAAAGCGTGTGCGAGCAAGGAGGCCTACAAACCTGACTCAGTTACACCAGTTCTGTCAGGAAGAATGGGCCAAAATTCACCCAACTTATTGTGGGAAGCTTGTGGAAGGCTACCCGAAATGTTTGACCCAGATTAAACAACTTGAAGGCAATGCTACCAAATACTAATTGGGTGTATGTAAACTTCTGATCCACTGGGAATGTGATGAAAGAAATAAAAGCTGAAATAAATCATTCTCTCTACTATTATACTGACATTTCACATTCTTAAAATAAAGTGGTGATCCTAACTGACCTTAGACGGGGACTTTTTACTAGGATTAAATGTCAGGAATTGTGAAAAACTGAGTTTAAATGTATTTGGCTAATGTGTATGTAAACTTCCGACTTAAACTGTAAGTACCAATCTGAAGTCCGTTCCTTACAGCTTTATATACTGCTATCTAAACCTACATAAACATGATTCATTGGATCGGTTCACACATGTGACTGGCTCCGTCTCTATCTTAACTTAAAGAACGTATTCTGGGTGTTCTGCCAGATGTTTTTCCGTAGGGGGCCCTCCCCCTCCTCTCTTAACCAGACACAGGCAGGAACCGAGGATTGTTTACGACACCAAAGATCATTTCATTCATTACAACATGAATTTGTGTAGTGTTTGTATGCATTTGTTTGGGTTACGGGGTTCTCAGGAGGTTAGAGGACCAGACAGAGTACGTTCCAGACCATGTTACCATGTTATTTAGTCTACACTTTTTCTCTTTGTAAAATGCAATTTTCTGAAGACGTTCCACAGTCCCCTGTTGAAATATACCCAACGTATATACATAAAGTGAGTGCATTTTGGATCCACAGGCACGAGGGATGCGTCATTGTCCCTAAACAATACACTAGCCTGTCTATAATCACTTAGGACCCATCTGTTGACACCTTTACCAACAAAGGTGTGATGCCCTACATCCTTTCATCAACCGAGTCTAAATGCTGTCACCACAACCATGTCTTTCCAGGAGACGTGCAGTACAAGCAGATCTTCTGCAAGGGGTCCAAGCAGTGGATTGTTTTAAGAAGGTCTACGAACCCTGTACTCATCACTTCCGTCGGAGTCTTATCCAGATGGCCGTAGACAGCAGACGGGACATTCGCTTCAAGCACAAAGTCTCATCTTCCCCAGCCCACCATGCCACCCAGCAAGTGAATTTCCATTGACATAAGCTACCACTGTCTACCACTGACATTCAGTTTCATAGTACAGCCTTCTCTCTCTTCTTGCCTGCAACGGTGTTGTAATTGGGGTGACTCTGCTATACCACATCAAAACACACGAAGCTATCATGTCTAACCTCATCACACAGTCAAACGGACAGGCACACCTTAGTTTGATGTCACTCCATTACCCTGTCAAAACTAGACTGAATTTCCTAAAAGCCTACTCTGGCAGTGGCAAATGTTGGATTGTAGTAGTGACACTAACTGATACAGTTTGTATGTATAAATAAATGCCTTTTCTATTTCTAAATGTGGATTCATTTTTGTTTAGGGAAAGGTCTCTCCTTGAACAACTACCATTTTATCACAAACTGTAATAAAATGTTTTGATTCATTTTCTGATTCACATAACTAACCGTCTAATGCCAGTTCCCATTTTCTGATTCACATAACTAACCGTCTAATGCCAGTTCCCTATCTGAAGAGGAGTAAGGATCGGACCAAGATGCGGTGTGGTAAGTGTTCACAACGATTTTAATAACAAAAGCACTGAACACTGAAATACAAAAACAATAAACGAATACGTGAAATAACAAATCCGAAACAGTACCATAGAAACACAAACATAGACTGCCCACCCCAACTCACGCCCTGACCATACTAAATCCTATTTCGACATAACCTGAAAGGCCGCTCATCGAGGGAGAAGCCACGGCTCCAAAACCGCCATAAAAAAGTCAGACTTCGGTTTGCAACTGCACATTGGGACAAAGATCGTACTTTTTGGAGAAATGTGTTCTGGTCTGATGAAAGAAAGTAAAATTGAACTGTTTGGCCATAATAAACATTGTTATGTTTGGAGGAAAAAGGGGGAGGCTTGCAAGCCGAAGAACACCATCCCAACCGTGAGGCACGGGAGTGGCAGTATCATGTTGTGGGGATGCTTTGCTGCAGGAGGGACTGGTGCACTTCACAAAATAGATGGCATCATGAGGAGGACAATTATGTGGATATATTGAAGCAACATCTCAAGACATCAGTCAGGAAGTTAAAGCTTGGTTGCAAATGGGTCTTCCAAATGGACAATGACCCCAAGCATACTTCCAAAGTTGTGGCAAAATGGCTTAAGGTCAACAAAGTCAAGGTATTGGAGTGGCCATCACAAAGCCCTGACCTCAATCCTATAGATTTTTTTGGGGCAGAACTGAAAAAGCGTGTGCGAGCAAGGAGGCCTACAAACCTGACTCAGTTACACCAGTTCTGTCAGGAAGAATGGGCCAAAATTCACCCAACTTATTGTGGGAAGCTTGTGGAAGGCTACCCGAAATGTTTGACCCAGATTAAACAACTTGAAGGCAATGCTACCAAATACTAATTGGGTGTATGTAAACTTCTGATCCACTGGGAATGTGATGAAAGAAATAAAAGCTGAAATAAATCATTCTCTCTACTATTATACTGACATTTCACATTCTTAAAATAAAGTGGTGATCCTAACTGACCTTAGACGGGGACTTTTTACTAGGATTAAATGTCAGGAATTGTGAAAAACTGAGTTTAAATGTATTTGGCTAATGTGTATGTAAACTTCCGACTTAAACTGTAAGTACCAATCTGAAGTCCGTTCCTTACAGCTTTATATACTGCTATCTAAACCTACATAAACATGATTCATTGGATCGGTTCACACATGTGACTGGCTCCGTCTCTATCTTAACTTAAAGAACGTATTCTGGGTGTTCTGCCAGATGTTTTTCCGTAGGGGGCCCTCCCCCTCCTCTCTTAACCAGACACAGGCAGGAACCGAGGATTGTTTACGACACCAAAGATCATTTCATTCATTACAACATGAATTTGTGTAGTGTTTGTATGCATTTGTTTGGGTTACGGGGTTCTCAGGAGGTTAGAGGACCAGACAGAGTACGTTCCAGACCATGTTACCATGTTATTTAGTCTACACTTTTTCTCTTTGTAAAATGCAATTTTCTGAAGACGTTCCACAGTCCCCTGTTGAAATATACCCAACGTATATACATAAAGTGAGTGCATTTTGGATCCACAGGCACGAGGGATGCGTCATTGTCCCTAAAACAATACACTAGCCTGTCTATAATCACTTAGGACCCATCTGTTGACACCTTTACCAACAAAGGTGTGATGCCCTACATCCTTTCATCAACCGAGTCTAAATGCTGTCACCACAACCATGTCTTTCCAGGAGACGTGCAGTACAAGCAGATCTTCTGCAAGGGGTCCAAGCAGTGGATTGTTTTAAGAAGGTCTACGAACCCTGTACTCATCACTTCCGTCGGAGTCTTATCCAGATGGCCGTAGACAGCAGACGGGACATTCGCTTCAAGCACAAAGTCTCATCTTCCCCAGCCCACCATGCCACCCAGCAAGTGAATTTCCATTGACATAAGCTACCACTGTCTACCACTGACATTCAGTTTCATAGTACAGCCTTCTCTCTCTTCTTGCCTGCAACGGTGTTGTAATTGGGGTGACTCTGCTATACCACATCAAAACACACGAAGCTATCATGTCTAACCTCATCACACAGTCAAACGGACAGGCACACCTTAGTTTGATGTCACTCCATTACCCTGTCAAAACTAGACTGAATTTCCTAAAAGCCTACTCTGGCAGTGGCAAATGTTGGATTGTAGTAGTGACACTAACTGATACAGTTTGTATGTATAAATAAATGCCTTTTCTATTTCTAAATGTGGATTCATTTTTGTTTAGGGAAAGGTCTCTCCTTGAACAACTACCATTTTATCACAAACTGTAATAAAATGTTTTGATTCATTTTCTGATTCACATAACTAACCGTCTAATGCCAGTTCCCTACCACGGACGGGACCACTACATGTGTTATTATAGCGCTACTATAATAACACTATAATAATATGTGTAGGAGGAGAGAATATTCCTACAGAATATGTTCTCCTTCATTTCTATAGGTTGCATACCTCTATTTCTGCCTGCTTTGGCATAGTTCTCATTGTAGAGCACCGGAATAAGAGAACTAAGCTGAACCAGGCAGAACTAGAAGTATGCAACCTACAGCTAAACATATTATACTGGTTTCTCTGTCCTGTTAATGTTGCCTGAGCACGCATAGAAGTACCTGGCCTGCTTCTCGCAAATTTCAAATGTCAAAAGTAGGAAAGTGCCCAGCTGGGCTTCTCAGTCATTTTTTCTTCACCTCACAAGTCAACGAAGTACGTAATTTTTTTTTTTTTTTTTAATTATTTTTTTTAAACATTCAAATTATAATAATTCTTCACAGTATTTGAAAAATCTTTGCAACACTCTCCCTCTCGATAATCAGCAACTCTGATAAATAGGCTATGGACATGTTGCGTGTAATTGGTTCTTTTTTGATGATTGTCAATTTCGTCTTCCTACTATAGCATAGCAGTCCCCTTCATACTTTCCTTGACAATTCATTATCTTATAGCCTACTTTCGGAGAAGCCGAAGGTTTTTTCCACATTTTGTTTCGTTACAGCTTATTCTAAAATTGATTAAATAAACATTTTCCCCTCATAAATCTACACACAATACCCGATAATGACAAAGCAAAAACAGGTTTTTAGACATTTTTGCACATTTATAAAAAATAAAAACCTAATACCTTAATTACATAAGTATTCAGACCCTTTGCTGTGAGACTCGAAATTGAGCTCAGGTGCATCCTATTTCCATGAATCATCCTTGAGATTTTTCTACAACTTGATTGGAGTCCACCTGTGGTAAATTCAATTGATTGGACATGATTTGGAAAGTCACACACCTGTCTATATAAGGTCCCATAGTTGATTCCGGTTGAAACGTACGGTTGAATGTCACCATGTAGCTAGCTAAGAGAACGTGTCAAAATTCTCCATTGTCAAATTCGTGTTGATGAGAGGAATCACTTGAAGCCATTGTGGTCTGGTCAGTTCTTTCAGTTTTGCCCAATCGGACTTGTGTTGTAGGGAAGGGGCCAGAGCAGGAACCACTGCCCCATATCGAGTTGTAGCCTTTCAGAGACTGGAAAGAATGTGTCACCTTATACATTTATATTGAATCCGCCGATAGGAACATTGCTGAAAGACGTCCAATGGCTCTATCGAACAAGGACAACCATATCTACATGCAGACTAACATATAGTGCAGTCAGTATAACATAGAGGCTTCGCGAAATGCCACAAAGCAGGACTGCATAGGACCCCCCCCCCCCCCCCCAGTGGAGCCCAGACCCGCCTTCTTCTTGGGAAATGATGTGTGAAACACATCTCACTGACCCTAGAAATGCCTTGGTCATGATCACAACAAACCCAGATTCCCCTTGAAGTTAAATGTTTGAAATAAAATATGGCTGAAACAGAGTATCACACAACAGAGTTTGTGATTCAGGCTTCTTGCTGGGTATGCTGCTTCCTGTGTAGGTCTTCCTGTAGCCTATTTATCTTCAAGTGATTCTTAGCCATTGACACAGCTTTACCTGAGATGGCTGCTGTTCATGGTTTTGTGGTTCTGAATGTGAGATTGTAGGTATTTCAATCATCGCTGTCCGTGGTGCTAAATTGGAAACTCTACTATCAGCGCTAATTGCTTATTTGTTTACCTTTACCAGTTTCCATGTGATAAAGTCACCACAGTAACCTTCTACTGATGATTTTAGTAGTGATGATCAATGATCAGTTTTCCATATAAACATATGGATTGGTAACCATTCTCTCTCCTGTACTCTCTTTCACAGAGGCAAATTATGCCAGCAGCACCAGAGTCCCTCCCTCTGGTGACGTGCCAGCCCATTGGTCAGACCGCCCTGTGCCCCTCATTTAGCCCCGCCCTCTCTCCTGGCAGATCCATGCTGCTGGACACGCCCCACAGAGCCACGCCCACATCATGAGTGCCAACGGGCCAGCCAACGCCCCTGCGGCCCCGGCTGCAACACCAGTTGCCCCGCCGGTGCCCAGTCCGGTAGCCGCCCCTCCGGCTGCCCCGATCCCGGTGCCGACTGTCCCAGTGGGCGCATTGGCACAGAAGAAGCGGGCGCAGTACGCCAAAAGCAAGAAGCAGGGGAGCAACGCCAATACCAGGCCAGCCAGGGCCCTGTTCTGCCTCAAACTCAACAATCCCATACGAAGAGCCTGCATCAGCCTGGTAGAGTGGAAGTATCCTTCACAACGGACCAGAGTGTGTGTGTGTGTGTGTGTGTGTGTGTCTGTGTGACCCTGGATGTTGATAATCTATACCTTGTACTTTAGTGTGTGTTGCAGTGTGTGTGTGATGTGTAGGTCAGTGCATGAGAAGAACCATCACGGGCTCAGTTAGGGTCCATTCAGGGCCATCAGGTGGATTGCCGCCCATGCACCAATTCATGATTTACCTTTGTCTGAACCGTACAGTTGGCTAAATCTTGGGTTGCACCTAGCCAATGCCTAGCTTTAGCTGACTCTAGCTTTAGCTGACCAGCTTTAGCTGACTCTAGCTTTAGCTGACTAGCTTTAGCTGACTCTAGGTTTATCTGACTCTAGCTTAAGCTGACTAGCTTTAGCTGACTCTAGGTTTAGCTGACAAGCTTTAGCTGACTCAAGCTTTAGCTGACTCTAGGTTTAGCTGACTCTAGCTTAAGCTGACTAGCTTTAGCTGACTCTAGGTTTAGCTGACAAGCTTTAGCCGACTCAAGCTTTAGCTGACTCTAGCTTTAGCTGACTAGCTTTAGCTAACTCTAGCTTTAGCTGACTCTAGGTTTAGCTGACTCTAGCTTAAGCTGACTAGCTTTAGCTGACTCTAGGTTTAGCTGACAAGCTTTAGCTGACTCAAGCTTTAGCTGACTCTAGCTTTAGCTGACTAGCTTTAGCTGACTAGCTTTAGCTGACTCTAGCTTTAGCTGACTAGCTTTAGCTGACTAGCTTTAGCTGACTCTAGCTTTAGCTGACAAGCTTTAGCTGACTCTAGCTTTAGCTGACTCTAGCTTTAGCTGACTAGCTTTAGCTGACTCTAGGTTTAGCTGACAAGCTTTAGCTGACTCAAGCTTTAGCTGACTCTAGCTTTAGCTGACTCTAGGTTTAGCTGACTAGCTTTAGCTTAGCCATGTGCAGTGGCTGTATCCCATCTCCATTTCCCCTCACAGTCCAGTACAACTAGACAAGAGACACCCCTTTATGTTAATCTCACTGCAGAGTGTGACTCACTACCCAACACAAGAATATGAAAGTGAAACAGCAAGTCAACGTTTACTTTTAATCAGTTCATTCTAGCGTAGGTAGCCTACTGCAGGGAAAGAAAGATTATTTGACAGCTATAGCCAGCGATGTGTGAATCATTCTAGACTTTGTGTTTTTTCAGCGGTGCATGCGAGAGAATAGTCAACTGGAGGTGAAAAAAAAGTTGTTTTTTGCTGCCTCCTAAGGCGCAGTGAAAGTCACCATGTCCCAAATCTTAAAATACTGGTGGGGCGAGGGTGACTCAGTGACACGACACAGCTGCGTGAGCCTCTGCTGGGACTCTGCTGCTCCAGAAGACACAGTCATCAGAACACTGTGATAACTCTACACATTATCTCATGTTATTTAGATTGGCCCTGAATTGCCAAGTTGCATTTTGAATGTCATTATGACTTTTTTCTGACTCTCGCAACTTCCGATGTCTTTGGCTTGAACTCTGTCCGTGTTTGATGATTATTAGTTTGAACAGGAAATAGTCAAATGTTGACACGGTGAATATATTCATGTGATCCCCCGCTTCGATGATTTTCCCTTAACCTTGTCTTCCAGGCCATTTGATATCTTTATATTAATAGCTATTTTTGCCAACTGTATGGCCTTAGCTGTGTACATCCCCTTCCCTCAGGATGACTCCAACTCCACCAACCATGACCTGGTGAGTACATACGTCAGCATTACTCCTGACTCAAATGAACCCCATGACCTTCGGACCCCCTTGCATTACCTTTGACCCCCTGTTGTGCTCTGGAGAGTATGGTTGCACAATTTCAAGATTATGTTACAGTACTTTTATTGCATCATGGTTGTTTTATTCAACAGAATAGGGTATATTTAACTATTGTGTGTGTGTGTTCTGCTGAGGATGGGCCTCTGGGAGATAACACTGACAGGAGATTTAGGATGTCTTTTGGGTGATAAAACCTAAAGAGCATTCCAGAGCATGAGTTAATGTTTCTGTTCTATACAGTACCAGGGAGAGATGGCTCCAGTTTGGAGTCGGAGGGCCAGACACTGGTGATACAATGAAAACTGTTGACACTGCAGATACTGTGTGCTATGTATTGTAGGTATCTTTCATACAAATCTTAACCTTGTGACCCATTCTATCTATCTGTTGTTCGTCGTGTAGGTTGAAGGGGTGTATCTTGGCTATAAAATACCTTTGTACTTTTGTCTCGGGGCTCTCAACGAATCATCAAAGAGACGGCGATTCGTCGACAAGCCATCACTATTGCAAAGCTCTCACTATTAAAGGTTTAGTTTAAGTATAACTCTGACTTGTGTGATAACCACAAGAGGTAAAAAGTTGCCCCTAGATGCTGATCTTGGGTCAGTTTTGCATCCCCCCACTAATGGTTAAGCTTAGGATTGGGGGATGGTAAGATGATCTTAGATCTGTAGCCAAGGGTCACTTCACCCTGAGCCTCGGCTGTTTTCACCTTGTACTGTGAATGACTCCTTGGGTTTGCTGCTGTGTGCTCTGGCAGTGACAGCATTCATGGTGCAGGTGACTTGTGGTGTCATTGAAGTCTCTGTGGAGGTGCTGTTGAACAATGGGCACCCTCTGTTGTCAGGTTATTATGCTTTACCCTGCAGTGTTATTACAATTGTGTATGGTTGACGGTGCTTGACTTGGACTGAAATAGGTGCCGGTACTCATGTCGGGTGCCAGTACTGTTTATATTTAGGTGTAGGAACTCCACAATACTTTTCAAACAATATTGTATAAGAGGTGCAGGAACTCAAGCAGTTGTCATGACGAGTGTTTAAAGGCACTAAATGGGACACGTCTTGCTGTTCAATGGACATACGTTTTTAATGTGTATTACATGTAAATGTCTTGGTGTGTGTGTGTGTGTGTGTGTGTGTGTGTGTTGGGGATGTGTAGATGTGTGTGCTATCTACTGTTTAAAGATTGTTCTTGTGTAACCACGGTGACTATGAGTCCAGGCGTTGGTTAGGTAGAAGACCATCCATGCTCTTTCACATTTGTACTTCGTCATGTCATATCGTTCCTGCAGTGCACCAGAATTTCGTTACGTATTTATTTGTAGAAATCGTCATCTCTCTGTGCTCCCCCTGTGCGCACGCGAGTCTCGGCAGTGTGTCTGTGTAGACTGATGCATTGTGGGTGACGTGGTGTTCATAGCAGGGCTCCTACAGCTGAGAGTGTGTGCCTGCACAGTCCGCTGGCGAGACAACAGACATTTGGATTCTTACGTGAGCAGAATTTAGCTGGAGAGCTTAGTGATTCATCAATGTCTGAGAGCAGGATGGTGTGAGAGCGATAGAGAGCTAGAAGCCGTCCTGTTTTGTAACCCTCAACCCACCTTCTGCTCTAAAAGATGCATTGGGCTTATAGAAATCAAATTGCATTGGTCACATACATATACACGCATGCACGGTGTTCCTGCCATTATGCTACGGTTGAACGAAGACGTTCTACTGTAAGATACTACGATGTGACCTACTACTTGAGAGGAGAAGTGTGGTGTAATGCTTGCCCGTGTGACCTCCAGGAGGGTGACCCCAGGGGTATTTGTTTGCACAGTGGTGCATAGGAGGAGGAAAGTAGGTTTTCTGGGACAGTACAGTCTGTGCTAAAGTATTGTGTAATCTATGGGCTCGCTTGGTGTTCACCGAAAGAGCGTGGGCTTAGTGAGGGGATTGAAATGTTCATAAACCAGTGTGAGTATCAGGCCAAAACATGGTCCTGCATGGCTCGGTTGGTAGAGCATGGTGCCTTTAACACCAGGCTCGTGGGTTCAATTCCAGCTGGGTCCACCCATATAAAATGTATGTAGCACCACTGTAAGTATCTTTGGATAAATAGGGAGATTAAATGTAACAGGGGGTCTGATTCTGTAGTTTCGAGGGAATTATCCAGAGCCATGTATAAAGTATGTGTGGCCCTGGAGTTAAAAGTCGACTCTGTGGAAAGTACGCTGGATATAGCCTAGGCACACATTCTGTTATGTCCATATGCTGGGATGATGATTTAACCTCAATGCAAGTCTCTAGAGAGAGTGGCTATGAATTCACTCCACGGCAACAGTGTTGCCATTAAACTGTGGGGCGGTGCTATGGAAGTGCGAGGGGGTTCATGGGGATGTATTTATATGGCAGCTAACGAGGAACGGCTAGGCTAGGCTAGGCTAGGCTGATGGACAGATCCACACCCTGAGATACTGGCGTGTCTGGCACCGACGGTCATACCGTGCTCAAAGTCTCTTAGGTCACTCGTTTTGCCCATTCTAACATTCAATTGAACAGTAACTGAATGCCTTGATGCCTGTCTGCTTTATATAGCAAGCCAGGACCATGTGACTCACTGTCAGTAGGAGCAAACCATTTTCAGGAACGGTCTGGTGTGCCTAATAAACTGACCCTTGAGTGTTTGTGCCAAACTTCAGTCAATCTTAGTTTTTAGGTGAGTTGTGCAGTTCTGCTCTTTCCAATTGCAGTGGGTATACTGTAGAAGGTTGATTTAGGGCTGGTGCAGCAAATGTACTGTACTAACTACAATACACACAGAGAGGTCTCAGGAGGAGGAATGGGAGAGTGTAGAAATGCTGACTTGGTTGAATATGGCAGCCAGCAGGGGATGAGGGATGAGAACTCCAGAGCACATCGCTCTCTCTCACAAACACACGCACGCACACGCACGCACACACACACACACACACACACACACACACACACACACACACACACACACACACACACACACACACACACACACACACACACACACACACACACACACACACACACACACACACACACACACACACGCGCACACACACACACACAATACTGCACTGCAGGCCCATAGGTGAGCTGGCTGGCTGGCTGGGGCTGATGATGGGAGAACCATGATGGCAGGGGAACGGTGCATGGTCGGGGTGGAAGGCCTGGCTGTCAGGGAGGGACAACCAGGCGAGTCCCCTGGCTCCTATCATCCTATCACGAGGTGCTAATGCCATGCAGATTAGATTCAGTGACAGACTCAGTGTAACCTGGGGGAAGGGAAAGAGAGAGATAGCGGTACCGTTCAAACTCAGTATCTTACTTAGAGCTCAGCAAGCTGAGAGGAGGCTAAGGCTGTTTCCCATCGCCGGCCCTCCAAGACAGAGCAACTAGTGGTAGGGATAAATATGTCTAAGGAATGGGACATCACTCGTGAATCGCGCGCATCATCAGAAGCCGACAACAGAAACCACGCAATTCATTGACAACGAGCCTTGTGTTTTTCACAACGCCTGCACTGGCGGCAGTACTAGCTTTCCTTATATTTCTCATGCAACAAACAAGTGCCATATGAGCAACAAATGAAAGAAGCAAAACAACAATATGCCAGTAATGTACACATCCTCTGGCTGTGGTTCAATGTGGAGTAAAACTGAAGCAGGAGTTTCATTCCATAAATAGCAGTTTGACAATTAACATTCACGTTTCCTTCACTCAGTCATTTTTTGCAATTTCTTAGGGATGAATGATTAACGAGTGGAAACCTCAAACAATTAAACCATTGTTCTGAACTAATATTTATACCCAAGGTTTTAGGGTCTTTACTGTCACGCCTGCACCCGCTTCCCCTCTCTGGCGCTCGAGGGTGCCAGGATGCCCTTCATTACGCACACCTTTCACCATCATTACGCGCATCAGTGCTCATTGGACTCACCTGGACACCTTCACATTTTGATTGCCTTCCCTAATATCTGTCTGTTTTTTCTGTTTCATCCCCGTGTCAGCATTATTGCCTTTTCCGTTTCCCCTGTCCAGATGCTGTCCGTATTCTGTTCCTGTTCGTTGGTTATTAAATGTTCACTTCCTGTACCTGCTTCTCGTCTCCAGCGTTGTTCCTTACAGAATGCTGACAACATTAAACGAAGCATCAGGGAGCTTTTTGTTTTTTGTTTTGTTGGTGACGTCGGGTCATTGTGCCGCCGCCGATGGAACCGGGGGTGCCTCAGCTGGTTCGTCTGGCTTCCACGCCTTAGCTGGCTCAAGAGGTTTCCTTCCCTCAGCTGGCTCGTCGGGCTTCCACGCCTTAGCTGGCTCAAGAGGTTTCCTTCCCTCAGCCGGCTCGTCAGGCTCCCACACCTCTGCCTTGCGCGATGGGCTTCTACGCCTCAGCCAGTCAGTCCGGCGCCCATGCCTCGGCCGGCTGGTTCATCAGGCTTCCACGCCTTACCTGTCTCGAGAGGTTTCCTTCCCTCAGCTCGGGCTCCCATCCCACGTCATGCCTAAGCTGGCACATCAGGCTCCCATGCCTCAACCGGCTCGTCGGGTTCCCACGCCTCAGCCGGCTCGTCGGGCTCCCACGCCTCAGCCTTGCGTGTCGGGCTTCTACGCCTCAGCCGGTCAGTCCGGCGTCCATGCCTCGGCCGGCCCGTCAGGCTCGCCCAGGTGGGACACTGGGTGGCGCCCCTAGAGGGGAGGTATTGTCACGCCTGCTCCCGCTTCCCCTCTCTGGCCCTCGAGGACGCCAGGATGCCCTTCGTTATGCACACCTGTCACCATCATTACGCGCATCAGCGTTCATGCGACTCACCTGGATTCTTTCACATTTTGATTGCCTTCCCTATATCTGTCGTTCCTTACACAAACAGAGATCTGCTACATACAGTGCCTTCAGAAAGTATTCACACCCTTTGACTTTTTCCACATTTTGTTGTGTTAAAGCCTGCATTTAAAATCTATTAAATTTAGATTTGTTGTCACTGACCTACACACAATACCCTATGATGTCAAAGTGGAATTATCTCTGTGTGCAAAAATGGTGTTTAATATGATTTTTAAATGACTACCTCACCTCTGTACCCCACACATACAATTATCTGTAAGGCCCCTCTTTTGAGCAGTGAATTTCAAACACAGATTCAACCAAAATATCAGGGAGGTTTTGCAATGCCTTGCAAAGAAGGGCACCTATTGGTAGATTAGTAAAAATTAAAAAAGCAGACATTGAATATCCCTTTTGAGCATGGTGAAGTTATGAATTACACTTTGGATGGTGTATTAATAGACCCAATCACTACAAAGATACAGGCGCCCTCCCTAACTCAGTTGCCAGAGAGGAAGGAAACCGCTTAGGAATTTCACCATGAGGCCAATGGTGACATTAAAACAGTTACAGAGTTTAATTGCTGTGATAGGAGAAAACTGAGGATGGATCAACAACATTATTGACACTCCACAAAAATATTCCAAACCATGCATCCTGTTTGCAACAAGGCACTTAAGTAAAACTGCAAAAAATCTGCCAAAGTAATTCACTTTTTGTCCTGAATACAAATTGTTATGTTTGGGGCAAATCCAACACAACACATTACTGAGTACCACTCTCCATATTTTCAAGCATAGTGGTGGCTGCATCCTGTTATGGGTAATCGTTAAAGATGCATTATGCAGAAAACGCTCCGTCATTTGGTTGCGAAAATTGTAATAGTTTGTCTAATTTCAGTTTATGTGACAAAACAAGCAATTATAGATAATCATTGTACCATCTAAACCGCTGTGAAAACCCCCCAGAAATATCACATTTACATAAATATTCAGACCCTTTACTCAGTAATTTGTTGAAGCATATTTGACAGTGATTACAGCCTCAAGTCTTCTTGGGTATGACGCAGCAAGCTTGGAACACCTGTATTTGGATAGTTTCTCCCATTCTTCTCTGCAGATCCTCTTAAGCTCTGTCAGGTAGGATGGGGAGTGTCGCTGCACAGCTATTTTCAGGTCTCTCCAGAGATGTTCGATCGGGTTCAACTCTGGCTGGGCCACTCATGGACATTCAGAGACTTTTCCTGAAACCACTCCTGCATTGTCTTGGCTGTGTACTTAGGGTCGTTGTCCTGTTGGAAGGTGAACCTTCACCCCAGTCTGAGGTCCTGAGCGCTCTGGAGCAGGTTTTCATCAAGGATCTCTCCGTACTTTGCACCGTTCATCTTTCCCTCGATCCTGACTAGTCTCCCAGTCCCTGCTGCTGAAAAACATCCCACAGAATGATGCTGCCACCACTATGCTTCACCGTAGGGATGGTGCCAGGTTTCCTCTAGACGTGACGCTTGGCATTCAGGCCAAAGAGTTCAATCTTGGTTTCATCAGACCAGAAGATCTTGATTCTCATGGTCTGAGAGTCCTTTAGGTGCCTTTCGGCAAACTCCAAGCGGCCTGTCATCTGCCTTTTACTGAGGAGTAGCTTCCGTCTGGCTACTCTACCATGAAGGCCTGATTGGCGGAGTGCTGTAGAGATCGTTGTCTTTCTGGAAGGTTCTCCCATCTCCACAGAAGAACTCTGGAGCTCTGTCAGAGTGACCATTGAGTTCTTGGTCACCTCCCTGACCAAATCCCTTCTCCCCCGATTGCCAAGTTTGGCCAGGCAGCCAGCTCTACAGTAGGAATAGTCTTGGTGGTTCTAAACTTCTTCCATTTAAGAATTATGGAGGCCACTGTGATCTTGGGGACCTTCAATGCTACAGAAATGTTTTGGTACACTTCCCCAGATCTGTGCCTCGACACAATCCTATCGGGGAGTCAACTTTGGTACCTTATATAGACAGGTGTGTGCCGCAAGTGGACTCCAATCAAGTTGTCGAAACAGCTCAAGGATGATTTACTACTAATTTGTGCTATACCATTATTATTATTATTATTATTATCTTACATTATTGTGTCTCAAATGGCCACTAGGCTATACATAGGAGCTAAGTGTTGTTAGGTTCTGACAAACAGAGTAAAAACTCAATCGGATGACTAAGTTTATTCACCCACTGGGTCAAACAACTGAAATGACAAAGACATTAACACAATCACATAAATGTATACCCTCCTTCTATGCTGAGTCTCCTCTTTGCACGTCTGGACATTCTCCTCCTGTTGCTTTGCAGGAACTCAAGTGGCCACTTCATCTGACATGACCTCGCCCCACAATCCTCACTCCTCACTAACCCACGGCTGTCCTACCTTACCTGTGACTGAAACCAGACTGTATACCTTCTCCTCTCCGTAGGATACACAAGATTTAACAATAACGTGTTCTGACAGAATGTACATTTTCTGCACTTCCCCTTCTCGCTCAGTAGATTTCCAAACATTCAGTTCTAATATGGTAACATGAATAAGGATATTTCAAGTTAGAAGTTAGAATCCAACAGTGCAATAGTCAGGTCACTCTGAGGAAAACGTCAGTCGCCTGTTCTCGTCCTGTATAATGGATTAAAGTGAGCTAAAAGAAATCTCTGCCATTTTTTTGTTGAGTGCTTCAACTCCTTTCTTCCTCAACTTAGTCCCTGTTTCTTTGTAAGCCCTTCTCTTCATTTTCAACATATTGATACAGCCTAGTAAAGGCAGAGTTTTGATTTGAAAAGTTCTAAATGGAGTATCGTGTTGCACATGATGATTTATCATATTGCACTTCACGATATATCGTCAATGTCAAATGTCACGACAATTGATTTATTCATTTATCGGCCCAACCCTATATTCTCTTTTTCCTCTTCCTCTTCCTCCTCTCCTCTGTATCCTCGGCACTCCTCATCTCTCCTGTCATCCCTCTCCTCTATAGCTCCTTCCTGATGACGTCCTTGACACACAGTTTGGAATGACTGCTCTGAAATGATCACCTGGAAAGGCTCTATTGCACACCTTAGGGAGGAACAGTCACGCACAGTCTGAGAGAGTGTCCTCTCTCCCTGCACACCACTGTCTGTCTGTCCTCTCCACCCCCACCTGTCTAAAACCTCCTTCCGGTTTTAAGGTCATTTGTGACTGCTCTCTGTATGACTTGGCGCTCCCGGCAAGCAGCTCCTCCCGCTGAAGGTAGCTGAGCGGAAAGTACCCCAGGAAACAATGACCTTTTCACTGTGAATATGATTCATGTTTCAACCTTCACAGGGCAACATGCACGCGGAAGAGTCCTGGCTGCTATCATTTTAGTGTGTGTGTCTGTAATGCTGTTGTTTGCGAATACTACTCATTTTAATGCACCACACCCACCGGGGATGGAGAGACACTGACTTGTGGAAACTGAAATGACCTGAAATGACGGTACAGTCGTTGTACAAATAGTCTGAAATGACAGCAGTTGAACTAAATTGACCATAGTTTTATTGTGAATTAGGGGGACCACAGGTGGTACAAATCAAATCAAATCTAGTAGTAGTAGTAAAAGTAGTAAAAGTAGTAGTAATGAGGTGAACTGCTAGAGCAGAAACACACGTGCTTTTTTTCACATGGCTGTGTGTCCTGTCAAAGGGATATGCGTGTCTGTGTTTCTGTTTTTTTTAAATTAATTTCACCTTTATTTAACCAGGTAGGCTAGTTGAGAACAAGTTCTCATTTGCAACTGCGACCTGGTCAAGATAGCATAGCAGTGTGAACAGACAACACAGAGTTACACATGGAGTGAACAATTAACAAGTCAATATCACAGTAGAAAAAAAGAGTATCTATACACATTGTGTGCAAAAGGCATGAGGAGGTAGGCGAATAATTACAATTTTGCAGATTAACACTGGAGTGATACATGATCAGATGGTCATGTACAGGTAGAGATACTGGTGTGCAAAAGAGCAAAAAAGTAAATAAATATAAACAGTATGGGGATGAGGTAGGTAAAATTGGGTGGGCTATTTACCGATAGACTATGTACAGCTGCAGCGATCGGTTAGCTGCTCAGATAGCAGATGTTTGAAGTTGGTGAGGGAGATAAAAGTCTCCAACTTCAGCGATTTTTGCAATTCGTTCCAGTCACAGGCAGCAGAGAACTGGAACGAAAGGCGGCCAAATGAGGTGTTGGCTTTAGGGATGATCAGTGAGATACACCTGCTGGAGCGCGTGCTACGGGTGGGTGTTGCCATCGTGACCAGTGAACTGAGATAAGGCGGAGCTTTACCTAGAATGGACTTGTAGATGACCTGGAGCCAGTGGGTCTGGCGACGAATATGTAGCGAGGGCCAGCCAACTAGAGCATACAGGTCGCAGTGGCGGGTGGTATAAGGTGCTTTAGTAACAAAACGGATGGCACTGTGATAAACTGCATCCAGTTTGCTGAGTAGAGTATTGGAAGCTATTTTGTAGATGACATCGCCGAAGTCGAGGATCGGTAGGATAGTCAGTTTTACTAGGGTAAGTTTGGCGGCGTGAGTGAAGGAGGCTTTGTTGCGGAATAGAAAGCCGACTCTAGATTTGATTTCCGATTGGAGATGTTTGATATGAGTCTGGAAGGAGAGTTTACAGTCTAGCCAGACACCTAGGTACTTATAGATGTCCACATATTCTAGGTCGGAACCATCCAGGGTGGTGATGCTAGTCGGGCGTGCGGGTGCAGGCAGCGAACGGTTGAAAAGCATGCATTTGGTTTTACTAGCGTTTAAGAGCAGTTGGAGGCCACGGAAGGAGTGTTGTATGGCATTTAAGCTCGTTTGGAGGTTAGATAGCACAGTGTCCAAGGACGGGCCGGAAGTATACAGAATGGTGTCGTCTGCGTAGAGGTGGATCAGGGAATCGCCCGCAGCAAGAGCAACATCATTGATATATACAGAGAAAAGAGTCGGCCCGAGAATTGAACCCTGTGGCACCCCCATAGAGACTGCCAGAGGACCGGACAGCATGCCCTCCGATTTGACACACTGAACTCTGTCTGCAAAGTAGTTGGTGAACCAGGCAAGGCAGTCATTAGAAAAACCAAGGCTACTGAGTCTGCCGATAAGAATATGCTGATTGACAGAGTCAAAAGCCTTGGCAAGGTCGATGAAGACGGCTGCACAGTATTGTCTTTTATCGATGGCGGTTATGATATCGTTTAGTACCTTGAGCGTGGCTGAGGTGCACCCGTGACCGGCTCGGAAACCAGATTGCACAGCGGAGAAGGTACGGTGGGATTCGAGATGGTCAGTGACCTGTTTGTTGACTTGGCTTTCGAAGACCTTAGATAGGCAGGGCAGGATGGATATAGGTCTGTAACAGTTTGGGTCCAGGGTGTCTCCCCCTTTGAAGAGGGGGATGACTGCGGCAGCTTTCCAATCCTTGGGGATCTCAGACGATATGAAAGAGAGATTGAACAGGCTGGTAATAGGGGTTGCGACAATGGCGGCGGATAGTTTCAGAAATAGAGGGTCCAGATTGTCAAGCCCAGCTGATCTGCACAGGTCCAGGTTTTGCAGCTCTTTCAGAACATCTGCTATCTGGATTTGGGTAAAGGAGAACCTGGAGAGGCTTGGGCGAGTAGCTGGGGGGGGGGGGGGGGGCTGGGCTGTTGGCCGAGGTTGGAGTAGCCAGGAGGAAGGCATGGCCAGCCGTTGAGAAATACTTGTTGAAGTTTTCGATAATCATGGATTTATCGGTAGTGACCGTGTTACCTAGCCTCAGTGCAGTGGACAGCTGGGAGGAGGTGCTCTTGTTCTCCATGGACTTTACAGTGTCCCAGAACCTTTTGGAGTTAGAGCTACAGGATGCACATTTCTGCCTGAAGAAGCTGGCCTTTGCTTTCCTGACTGACTGTGTGTATTGGTTCCTGACTTCCCTGAACAGTTGCATATCGCGGGGACTATTCGATGCTATTGCATTCCGCCACAGGATGTTTTTGTGCTGGTCGAGGGCAGTCAGGTCTGGAGTGAACAAAGGGCTATATCTGTTCTTAGTTCTGCATTTTTTGAACGGAGCATGCTTATCTAAAATGGTGAGAAAGTTACTTTTAAAGAATGACCAGGCATCCTCAACTGACGGGATGAGGTCAATATCCTTCCAGGATACCTGGGCCAGGTCGATTAGAAAGGCCTGCTCACAGAAGTGTTTTAGGGAGCGTTTGACAGTGATGAGGGGTGGTCGTTTGACTGCAGATCCGTAGCGGATACAGGCAATGAGGCAGTGATCGCTGAGATCCTGGTTGAAGACAGCGGAGGTGTATTTGGAGGGCCAGTTGGTCAGGATGACGTCTATGAGGGTGCCCTTGTTTACAGATTTAGGGTTTTGTATGCTAGCTAATGGTAGCTAACAGTACGCTTTGACTTGCAATGAAAATGACTTTCTGACAAAATATGAAACTTACAGTGCCTTGCGAAAGTATTCGGCCCCCTTGAACTTTGCGACCTTTTGCCACATTTCAGGCTTCAAACATAAAGATATAAAACTGTATTTTTTTGTGAAGAATCAACAACAAGTGGGACACAATCATGAAGTGGAACGACATTTATTGGATATTTAAAACTTTTTTAACAAATCAAAAACTGAAAAATTGGGCGTGCAAAATTATTCAGCCCCCTTAAGTTAATACTTTGTAGCGCCACCTTTTGCTGCGATTACAGCTGTAAGTCGCTTGGGGTATGTCTCTATCAGTTTTGCACATCGAGAGACTGACATTTTTTCCCATTCCTCCTTGCAAAACAGCTCGAGCTCAGTGAGGTTGGATGGAGAGCATTTGTGAACAGCAGTTTTCAGTTCTTTCCACAGATTCTCGATTGGATTCAGGTCTGGACTTTGACTTGGCCATTCTAACACCTGGATATGTTTATTTTTGAACCATTCCATTGTAGATTTTGCTTTATGTTTTGGATCATTGTCTTGTTGGAAGACAAATCTCCGTCCCAGTCTCAGGTCTTTTGCAGACTCCATCAGGTTTTCTTCCAGAATGGTCCTGTATTTGGCTCCATCCATCTTCCCATCAATTTTAACCATCTTCCCTGTCCCTGCTGAAGAAAAGCACGCCCAAACCATGATGCTGCCACCACCATGTTTGACAGTGGGGATGGTGTGTTCAGGGTGATGAGCTGTGTTGCTTTTACGCCAAACATAACGTTTTGCATTGTTGCCAAAAAGTTCAATTTTGGTTTCATCTGACCAGAGCACCTTCTTCCACATGTTTGGTGTGTCTCCCAGGTGGCTTGTGGCAAACTTTAAACGACACATTTTATGGATATCTTTAAGAAATGGCTTTCTTCTTGCCACTCTTCCATAAAGGCCAGATTTGTGCAATATACGACTGATTGTTGTCCTATGGACAGAGTCTCCCACCTCAGCTGTAGATCTCTGCAGTTCATCCAGAGTGATCATGGGCCTCTTGGCTGCATCTCTGATCAGTCTTCTCCTTGTATGAGCTGAAAGTTTAGAGGGACGGCCAGGTCTTGGTAGATTTGCAGTGGTCTGATACTCCTTCCATTTCAATATTATCGCATGCACAGTGCTCCTTGGGATGTTTAAAGCTTGGGAAATCTTTTTGTATCCAAATCCGGCTTTAAATTTCTTCACAACAGTATCTCGGACCTGCCTGGTGTGTTCCTTGTTCTTCATGATGCTCTCTGCACTTTTAACGGACCTCTGAGACTATCACAGTGCAGGTGCATTTATACGGAGACTTGATTACACACAGGTGGATTGTATTTATCATCATTAGTCATTTAGGTCAACATTGGATCATTCAGAGATCCTCACTGAACTTCTAGAGAGTTTGCTGCACTGAAAGTAAAGGGGCTGAATAATTTTGCACGCCCAATTTTTCAGTTTTTGATTTGTTAAAAAAGTTTGAAATATCCAATAAATGTCGTTCCACTTCATGATTGTGTCCCACTTGTTGTTGATTCTTCACAAAAAAATACAGTTTTATATCTTTATGTTTGAAGCCTGAAATGTGGCAAAAGGTCGCAAAGTTCAAGGGGGCCGAATACTTTCGCAAGGCACTGTATAATATCTAAAAATGTAGATAGCTAGACTCTCTTACCCGTATGAATGGGATGAACGCTTCTCCATTTCTGTCACAGATACCATGGTTGCCCTTTAGTTTGAAGATGTAATCCTGAGACAGGTGTTTTATACAACAGCCTTCTGCATGTTCTCTTTTTGACTCCCTCTGCATATTTGCAATAAACGCCAGAATTTTGTCCATCTCCTTAGTTATCATACTCTGCTTCGATCGGTTATTCCGCAGATTTCAAAACTCGGTCAACTTCTTCCATGACAACAACACTGTTGTTTGCCGTTTGAGAAGACATTACAATGTCTGGTTCAATGAAAATATTTGACCTAAATCAGCAATTTCCTCATCGTTTGATTCATTTTCAGAGTCGGAGAAAGTCAGCATGGCATGATTGTCCTCCAGAAAGTGGAGAGCAGTACACTAGCGACACTTTTGCAGTTGTTCATGATATCTTTCAAAAAAGCAGCGGTAGAACGCATTACCTACACATACTGGGCAGCTCATGTTATAGACAGAAGCATGCTACATGGCAGACCAATCTGAACTCATCTCTCGGCATGTCCAGCCCATCCATTATCTCAGCCAATCATGGCTAGCGGGAAGGCTCCACACTTCTTCCATGGCTAAACCAACTAGGCTTGTAATTTAACAATTATATTCGTATTTACAGATGTCATACACTTTATTATTAAGGCACATGAAAGTTCACATGTTCGAGAAGGCATTTCTGACAAAGAAAATGTTTTTTTAATGAAAAATAAATGTTTAAGTTCAAATGCCTCCCCTGTGAAGGAGTGACGTGCGACATACTCCTAGTTTCCTGAAACGAGTCAGATATTAGCAACCCATGCTAGTGTAACCGATGTAAAATGGCTAGCTAGTTAGCGGTGGTGCGCGCTAATAGCGTTTCAATTGGCGACGTCACTCGCTCTGAGACCTTGATGTAGTAGTTCCCCTTGCTCTGCAAGGGCAGTGGCTTTTGTGGTGGAATGGGTACCGATGCTTCGAGGGTGGCTGTTGTTGATGTGTGCAGAGGGTCCCGGGTTCGAGCCCAGGAGAGGGACGGAAGCTATACTGTTACACTAGTTGTTGCATCTCTATCTCCCCTCTTTCGAAATTCTTTACAGACATGTCCATCTCTGTCGCATGTGCGGTGCACTTTTGACAGTGTTTTCCTGCTAATTGTATTATGGAACAAAAAATACTGCCTTGTGTGCTTTGCTTATAATGTGAAGAAATAATAGTTTAGCAACATTTTAAGCTAAACGTTCTGATTGTTTGCATGAGCCTCTAGCTTTTACAGTAGCCTACGCCTACTGATTGAATGTGTTTTGTAGCTGTCCCAGAGTCAGTTTGGAATAGGCTATTTCTTTCTCGCCCAGAACGAAAACCTGACCAATAGAATATGCCAACTTTTCTACTATGGAGGATAGTAGATTGACATAGGCTAGTGATTGTGCTGTTTGTTACTCGTCTTGTTGGCGGAGGAACAGTAAACAAGGACTGTTACTCTAACATCTTCAAATAGTGTGATCGGGATTCGGTAAGAAGGACGCACGCCGTTGCGTCCTCGAGTTGCGTGATCTGTTGAGATGAATAACCATCATCTAAATGTGATTTCTGTCATTCTGAGCGCCGTGGCTGGACGCCCTAATCAGGGTACGCACCCAATGCATGTGGGTCTGGTAAATGCCTTAAATCTCCGGTAATTTTAAATGCTGCCGACCATGTTCCTAACGGAAACCCTGGTTTGCTTGTGCATGTGTGTTTGTGTGTTTGTATGCTTGCGCGTGTACTTGTATGTACGTGTGCATGCTTGCATGTGTGCATGCGTGCGACAGTGGCTGTAACTGTGGCTGTAACTGTGGCTGTAACTGTGGCTGGCCCGGCAGCAGTGTCTCTGGACTCCAGTGGAGAGGATGGCAGAAGTGTGTGTTTAGTCACTTAACAAGCTGCTCATTTGTGACTCACGCAAGGACACCCCCTGCTCGTTATCCCTAACGTGCGTGCCCGTGCGTGCGCACGTTTTTATGTGTAGGTGGTATAGCAGGCCATTGATAGACAATACATGCCCATCCAGCCTGTCTGGTCTAGAAGGACACACTGTGCCTATTTATCCCCAGGATTCGAATGGCAATTCAGGGATCTGTATCATCTATCGTATAGGTAGGCTCCTGCAATAACCCTAATGACTAGTTGAAGGAATCAAATGATGAATTACTGAACAAATGAATGAATGAAACAGGTCATTTAACGACTATGAGAAAGTGTGTTTTATAATTATGGTGTATCAAGTGTCTCAGAGTAGGTGTTCTTACTTAGGATCAGTTTTGTCTTTTGGACCTGATCTGTAGACTAGTACAAGACTGATAGTGAGAATATGTTGAGTGTCTGATGATCAGGATGGTATCTGATTCCTCTTCTTTGCAAAGAGAGCATCTCAAAGTGCACTGGGCCATGGGAGCAACAATGTATAAGGTTTCTGCCATCGTCACACTGCCGTGACTTTTCCTCAGGTGATCTGGTGCTCAGGCGTTAATACACACACGCGCACACGCACGCGCGCACACACACACATGCATGCACATCCCTCGTTCGAAACGTCTCTCCCTCGTGCCTCTCCGTTTTGGAGCAGTGTGCCCAGCCCATCCCCCATTCTCATCTTTCCCCTTCTGTCTTTCAACTAGTAGGCCTCCCCACAGATGACTCACTTTGTGCCAACATGTGTGTGTCGGTTTATGCTCTTAACTCAAAGGCTGCGTTTACACAGGCAGCCAAATTCTGATATTTGTTTCACTAATTGGTGTTTTGACCAATCAGATCAGCTCTGAAAAAGAGCTGTGAAAATAATCAAATGTTATTGGTGAAAAGACAAATTAGTGGGAAAAAGCCACATCGATTTATAGATCGCAATGTTTTATCTGTCCCATTATGGCTTCTGTGAGCGCACGTGCAAGGCCATCTCCATTTTGAAGTAGTCCATTTTCTTCTTCTACTACTTCTATGAGTTGGTAAACAAACTGAAAAGATCCATACTGCCACCTGGATTGTGTTGTTTGAACAGGTATAAAGCCAAGGTTGGTGATTTACTGCTACCTACAGTTATGGAATGTTTGCTCACAAGTATAATTAATTAGCTAATTCCTCCTGATGACCTGAATGGAATTATGTGATCCATACGTAACCCATAGGAAGTCCCCAGTTGACAACTTCAAAATTGTGAAAGTCCTCAATGGCGTGGCCCATGTTAAAACAGGATTTCGGGCACTGGAGTCCTCTATACATCTCTATGGCTTAACTGCATCTGTGTGTGGAAGTGCAAAGTGTCTTTGTGTGAGTGTGTGTTTTTTGTTGTTGTGAGCCTGTGTGTGTGTGTGTGTGTGTGAGAGAGAGAGAGAGAGAGAGAATGTAAGCACAGTGCTCTGAACACGTATGTCTGAATTATACTGTGTGTCCTTGAACCACGTCAGCAGCACGTTTGCCAAGTATCTATTCACATGCTGCAGTATTTGGATAATGGATTCATCCGGAAGATTAAAACATTTTTTCTCGCATTTTGCAGTCAGTGGTTGCATCCCAAATGGCACGCTTTTCTCTACATAGTGTACTACTTTTCACCAGGGCCCATAGGGAATAGGGTACCGTTTAGGACGCAGAGAGTCAGTAAGCCAGTTATGCATGGGCCCATTCCATGGTTAGGGGGGCTGCACATCACGATCACACAATTAAACAGATCATTCAGAGCTTTGATGATCAAGCTAATGAGCTCTGGAACTCTCATTAAAATGACTTTGGCTACTCTGGCCTGAATCACCTCGGCTACACAGGCCTTGCTGAGTGACTGACTGTCTGACTGGCTGACTGGCTGGAAGATGGTGAGAAATAGTGAGAAACAATGAACTAATAGTAAAACCTCAATATACCCTTGGTTCTTTCTATCATTGTATGAACCCAGTGAGAGGATGCATAACAGTAATAATAAAAACACATCAATGTAGCATTATGTAGCATTATGTAGCATTATGTAGCATTATGTAGCATTATGTCTATTGGTAGATACTTCCTCCCTTGTAAGGTACTGTATAACAGATTGGGTTAGCATTAGTGATGGGGGGGGGGGGGGGAATGGGGTGGGGGAAAGTTAAAAAGTGATGGGGGGGAAAAAGTTACTTTTATTTTTGACAATATACACTACCGTTTGGGGTCACTTAGAAATGCCCTTGTTTTTGAAAGAAAATCAAAAATCAAATCTATTTTGCATGAAGAAACAACCTCTAATTCATCACAAACTTTGTGAACATCTGGGGTTTCCCTCTTTGCAATGCAGAAAGACTGCATTTAATCAGTGGACACCGCTCGTTTTCATTACAACACACCTGTCATAACTGTGTCCTTTACTAAAGTAGAGGTTTATTATTAGTATTGCTAAAGGTACTGCATAGGTGTAAACATACATTTCTTTAGCAAGAGATAGCACTTGTATAGCCTAAGAAAGTAGCAGAAATGTGCAGAAAGTAGTTTTGAATGCATTTCATTGAAGGGAAACGGTCTTGAACATTTTTGGGAATATATTCTTATATACTGTACAATGAGGAAAATGATTACTTTCCCCTTAAGAGGCATTAGAAATACAAAATACTAGTCTTCTCCCATTTGTTTTTAACCATTGCCCCCACCCACAAGGTGTATAAACAACAACAACATAAGAATAAAATAAGAATAGATGCAAAACAAAAAACGTGAGGAACATCAATCAATCAACTCAAATTAGCAGGACAGTATGCAAGTGTGTGTGGATGGACTTTGCAGATGTATTTATCACCTGTGCAGCACATAGTATTTGTTTCCCCTCCTATTGCCTGCCCCAGCTGCAGCCTCAGGTGGACCAGGACAAGGTTCAGCCCCCTCCTATTGCCTGCCCCAGCTGCAGCCTCAGGTGGACCAGGACAAGGTTCAGCCCCCTCCTATTGCCTGCCCCAGCTGCAGCCTCAGGTGGACCAGGACAAGGTTCAGCCCCCTCCTATTGCCTGCCCCAGCTGCAGCCTCAGGTGGACCAGGACAAGGTTCAGCCCCCTCCTATTGCCTGCCCCAGCTGCAGCCTCAGGTGGACCAGGACAAGGTTCAGCCCCCTCCTATTGCCTGCCCCAGCTGCAGCATCAGGTGGACCAGGACAAGGTTCAGCCCCCTCCTATTGCCTGCCCCAGCTGCAGCCTCAGGTGGACCAGGACAAGGTTCAGCCCCCTCCTATTGCCTGCCCCAGCTGCAGCCTCAGGTGGACCAGGACAAGGTTCAGCCCCCTCCTATTGCCTGCCCCAGCTGCAGCCTCAGGTGGACCAGGACAAGGTTCAGCCCCCTCCTATTGCCTGCCCCAGCTGCAGCCTCAGGTGGACCAGGACAAGGTTCAGCCCCCTCCTATTGCCTGCCCCAGCTGCAGCCTCAGGTGGACCAGGACAAGGTTCAGCCCCCTCCTATTGCCTGCCCCAGCTGCAGCCTCAGGTGGACCAGGACAAGGTTCAGCCCCCTCCTATTGCCTGCCCCAGCTGCAGCCTCAGGTGGACCAGGACAAGGTTCAGCCCCCTCCTATTGCCTGCCCCAGCTGCAGCCTCAGGTGGACCAGGACAAGGTTCAGCCCCCTCCTATTGCCTGCCCCAGCTGCAGCCTCAGGTGGACCAGGACAAGGTTCAGCCCCCTCCTATTGCCTGCCCCAGCTGCAGCCTCAGGTGGACCAGGACAAGGTTCAGCCCCCTCCTATTGCCTGCCCCAGCTGCAGCCTCAGGTGGACCAGGACAAGGTTCAGCCCCCTCCTATTGCCTGCCCCAGCTGCAGCCTCAGGTGGACCAGGACAAGGTTCAGCCCCCTCCTATTGCCTGCCCCAGCTGCAGCCTCAGGTGGACCAGGACAAGGTTCAGCCCCCTCCTATTGCCTGCCCCAGCTGCAGCCTCAGGTGGACCAGGACAAGGTTCAGCCCCCTCCTATTGCCTGCCCCAGCTGCAGCCTCAGGTGGACCAGGACAAGGTTCAGCCCCCTCCTATTGCCTGCCCCAGCTGCAGCCTCAGGTGGACCAGGACAAGGTTCAGCCCCCTCCTATTGCCTGCCCCAGCTGCAGCCTCAGGTGGACCAGGACAAGGTTCAGCCCCCTCCTATTGCCTGCCCCAGCTGCAGCCTCAGGTGGACCAGGACAAGGTTCAGCCCCCTCCTATTGCCTGCCCCAGCTGCAGCCTCAGGTGGACCAGGACAAGGTTCAGCCCCCTCCTATTGCCTGCCCCAGCTGCAGCCTCAGGTGGACCAGGACAAGGTTCAGCCCCCTCCTATTGCCTGCCCCAGCTGCAGCCTCAGGTGGACCAGGACAAGGTTCAGCCCCCTCCTATTTCCTGCCCCAGCTGCAGCCTCAGGTGGACCAGGACAAGGTTCAGCCCCCTCCTATTGCCTGCCCCAGCTGCAGCCTCAGGTGGGCCAGGACAAGGTTCAGCCCCCTCCTATTGCCTGCCCCAGCTGCAGCCTCAGGTGGACCAGGACAAGGTTCAGCCCCCTCCTATTGCCTGCCCCAGCTGCAGCCTCAGGTGGACCAGGACAAGGTTCAGCCCCCTCCTATTGCCTGCCCCAGCTGCAGCCTCAGGTGGACCAGGACAAGGTTCAGCCCCCTCCTATTGCCTGCCCCAGCTGCAGCCTCAGGTGGACCAGGACAAGGTTCAGCCCCCTCCTATTGCCTGCCCCAGCTGCAGCCTCAGGTGGACCAGGACAAGGTTCAGCCCCCTCCTATTGCCTGCCCCAGCTGCAGCCTCAGGTGGACCAGGACAAGGTTCAGCCCCCTCCTATTGCCTGCCCCAGCTGCAGCCTCAGGTGGACCAGGACAAGGTTCAGCCCCCTCCTATTGCCTGCCCCAGCTGCAGCCTCAGGTGGACCAGGACAAGGTTCAGCCCCCTCCTATTGCCTGCCCCAGCTGCAGCCTCAGGTGGACCAGGACAAGGTTCAGCCCCCTCCTATTGCCTGCCCCAGCTGCAGCCTCAGGTGGACCAGGACAAGGTTCAGCCCCCTCCTATTGCCTGCCCCAGCTGCAGCCTCAGGTGGACCAGGACAAGGTTCAGCCCCCTCCTATTGCCTGCCCCAGCTGCAGCCTCAGGTGGACCAGGACAAGGTTCAGCCCCCTCCTATTGCCTGCCCCAGCTGCAGCCTCAGGTGGACCAGGACAAGGTTCAGCCCCCTCCTATTGCCTGCCCCAGCTGCAGCCTCAGGTGGACCAGGACAAGGTTCAGCCCCCTCCTATTGCCTGCCCCAGCTGCAGCCTCAGGTGGACCAGGACAAGGTTCAGCCCCCTCCTATTGCCTGCCCCAGCTGCAGCCTCAGGTGGACCAGGACAAGGTTCAGCCCCCTCCTATTGCCTGCCCCAGCTGCAGCCTCAGGTGGACCAGGACAAGGTTCAGCCCCCTCCTATTGCCTGCCCCAGCTGCAGCCTCAGGTGGACCAGGACAAGGTTCAGCCCCCTCCTATTGCCTGCCCCAGCTGCAGCCTCAGGTGGACCAGGACAAGGTTCAGCCCCCTCCTATTGCCTGCCCCAGCTGCAGCCTCAGGTGGACCAGGACAAGGTTCAGCCCCCTCCTATTGCCTGCCCCAGCTGCAGCCTCAGGTGGACCAGGACAAGGTTCAGCCCCCTCCTATTGCCTGCCCCAGCTGCAGCCTCAGGTGGACCAGGACAAGGTTCAGCCCCCTCCTATTGCCTGCCCCAGCTGCAGCCTCAGGTGGACCAGGACAAGGTTCAGCCCCCTCCTATTGCCTGCCCCAGCTGCAGCCTCAGGTGGACCAGGACAAGGTTCAGCCCCCTCCTATTGCCTGCCCCAGCTGCAGCCTCAGGTGGACCAGGACAAGGTTCAGCCCCCTCCTATTGCCTGCCCCAGCTGCAGCCTCAGGTGGACCAGGACAAGGTTCAGCCCCCTCCTATTGCCTGCCCCAGCTGCAGCCTCAGGTGGACCAGGACAAGGTTCAGCCCCCTCCTATTGCCTGCCCCAGCTGCAGCCTCAGGTGGACCAGGACAAGGTTCAGCCCCCTCCTATTGCCTGCCCCAGCTGCAGCCTCAGGTGGACCAGGACAAGGTTCAGCCCCCTCCTATTGCCTGCCCCAGCTGCAGCCTCAGGTGGACCAGGACAAGGTTCAGCCCCCTCCTATTGCCTGCCCCAGCTGCAGCCTCAGGTGGACCAGGACAAGGTTCAGCCCCCTCCTATTGCCTGCCCCAGCTGCAGCCTCAGGTGGACCAGGACAAGGTTCAGCCCCCTCCTATTGCCTGCCCCAGCTGCAGCCTCAGGTGGACCAGGACAAGGTTCAGCCCCCTCCTATTGCCTGCCCCAGCTGCAGCCTCAGGTGGACCAGGACAAGGTTCAGCCCCCTCCTATTGCCTGCCCCAGCTGCAGCCTCAGGTGGACCAGGACAAGGTTCAGCCCCCAGCTCCTATTGCCTGCCCCAGCTGCAGCCTCAGGTGGACCAGGACAAGGTTCAGCCCCCTCCTATTGCCTGCCCCAGCTGCAGCCTCAGGTGGACCAGGACAAGGTTCAGCCCCCTCCTATTGCCTGCCCCAGCTGCAGCCTCAGGTGGACCAGGACAAGGTTCAGCCCCCTCCTATTGCCTGCCCCAGCTGCAGCCTCAGGTGGACCAGGACAAGGTTCAGCCCCCTCCTATTGCCTGCCCCAGCTGCAGCCTCAGGTGGACCAGGACAAGGTTCAGCCCCCTCCTATTGCCTACCCGTTACAACATTAACAATGTCTACATGGTATTTCTGATCAATTTGATGTTATTTTAATGGATCAAAAAACATGCTTTTCTTTCAAAAACAAGGACATTTCTAAGTGACCCCAAACGGTAGTGTATATCGTGTCGTGTTGACAATATCGCAATATCATTTTTGCACTAGGTACCTGCACCAAAACTCCAGTATTTGTCTTTCATCGTTTGTTCTCCATCTTCTCTTTAAATAGGGAGGCAATTTGTTTTTAGCACTTTTATTTCCATGACTCATCAAAACAAGTTTCATCATGGCTCTCTCTTTTCCCTCTGCAGCAGACATATATGGTGAGCAATATGTTTGGAACATCGAATCGCAATGAAATCACTGTATCCAATCGCAATACATTTATCCTGAGTGACGCAGCGGTCTAAGGCACAGCACGCAGTGCTAGGGGCATCACTACAGACCCGGGTTCGATCCCGGGCTGTATCACGACCGGCCGTGATCAGGAGTCCCACAGGACGGCGCACAATTGGCCCAGTGTCGTCAGTGTTAGGGGAGGGTTTGGCCGGGGTAGACCGTCATTGTAAATAAGAATTTGTTTTTAACTGACTTGCCTAGTTAAATAAAGGTGAAAAAATATATTTAAAAAATACATATAGAAGAGTGAGAATCGCAATACACATCATATTGGCTCCTAAGTATCTTAATAATATCATATTGTAAGGCAATTCCCAGCCCTAGTTAACATATGGATAATGTGGCTTATAATTAACAATGTGGCTAGCATGTGACTAATATGGCTAACAACTAACAGAGTAGCAGGCATGTGGCTAAAAACTATCATGTAGCTAATGTGGCTAATATCTATCATGTGGCTAATAACTATAATTTGGCTAATGTGGCTAATAACTCATGTTGCTAATGTGGCTAATAACTATCATGTGGTTAATGTGGCTAATAACTATCATGTGGATGATGTGGCTAATAACTATCATGTGGCTAATGTGGCTTATAAATAACAATGTGGCTAATAGCTAACAATGTGGCTAATAGCGAAAAATGTGGCTAACATGTGCCTAATGTGGCTAACAGTATACATTATAGAACTAATGGTTGCTACATTCACAGTGTAATGTTTCTGCTGGTTGAAGATAGACATCATGGCAGTGTTGGTCCATGTTAAAGATCACCTCTGCTTGTAATAACGTTGTTGTTTCCCCTCAGAGAATGACACTGACAGCCACTTCATAGCTTCGCCTATCCCCTCACTGCTGCACACACACACACACGTATGCAACTGTGCACACACCCGAATGCATACATTAACCAGTGCATACACAGTCTCGCTCACACACACACACACACACACACACACACACACACACACACACACACACACACACACACACACACACACACACACACACACACACACACACACACACACACACTGCCCTCTGTGGTCAGTGTGTGTATAGCTGCTGGTGTGTAGACTATAAAATTATATGATGCTGTTGCTGGGTTACAGTGCATTAATAAACATTGTATTCAGAGAGAAACAGAGAGACAGTTATCTTTCTGAGGGGGGGAAGGGGAAGATGCAAAGGCAATGTGTCTCTCTCTTTGTCAGTAGTCATAAAGGTTTGATCAGAGATCGAAGGTTATATGCACACAAAATAATCTGCACACACATACACACACACACACACACACACGCACGCACACACTTTCACTCATGTAAACATGTGCATGCACACTACACGTACTGTACACCCTTGTACAAATGCAGTTGCTGTTTCTCCGGTGGATGTTGCCCTCAAGCTTAGCATAAAATGTTACTCCTCAATGAAAGAGTTTTTCCGCTACTTTTGTATACCTTTTAGCCAGTAGTTCTGAGCCAGTAGGTCCCCGAAAAGTGAGTACTACGTCACATATGTGCAAATGTGTGGACCACGTCATTGCTGTCTCTCTCACTCTACTGTGTGTGCATCTTGCTAGCGGTCACTCTAATGGCGAGGGGCTGAAGCTCATTGGTTGAACTCGAATTGCTAGGGGGCTGTCCCACGTGGGGGAAAATGTAGTGTAGGGAAAATAGCACAGCTTCCAGGAAACAGTCGCTTTCAAACGAGGGATTTCGTGGCTAATTGAGGTAAGCCAGATTATGCATGTATGAACTACACATTGACACATCGAGCCCAAAGCAGGAGGTTAAATGTAACTAAATGGAATCGAAAATGGAATCTAATTAATCCCCCAAAAGTAATTATTTATCAGTAGAGGGCCATAAACAGAAATGCTGTATACTCCAAGAAAGGTTAAAATCTTTACCATTTTGGTATTTCAAAAAATAAATTGCTGAGGTGTGGTCACCTTTCGAGGACACGTTGTACACGGTACAAATATGATAGAAATATGAAAATATGAAATATTTTATATAATTTATTTCCTATTCAATAAAACTGTATGAATAAGGCTTGAAATGATTTATATGCGTTCTAAATATAGTACAATCAAATGATAAAACAGCTAACTATGAAACTTCACCTTCCTTATAACTGTAGAATACATATCTGTATGTTTAGTGTCAGAGAAAAGGTCTCTCTTGATCAAAACGTCTGCCACCATCGCTGTGAATGTCTGCAGCCTCAGGTGGACCAGGACAAGGTTCAGCCCCCTCCTATTGCCTGCCCCAGCTGCAGCCTCAGGTGGACCAGGACAAGGTTCAGCCCCCTCCTATTGCCTGCCCCAGCTGCAGCCTCAGGTGGACCAGGACAAGGTTCAGCCCCCTCCTATTGCCTGCCCCAGCTGCAGCCTCAGGTGGACCAGGACAAGGTTCAGCCCCCTCCTATTGCCTGCCCCAGCTGCAGCCTCAGGTGGACCAGGACAAGGTTCAGCCCCCTCCTATTGCCTGCCCCAGCTGCAGCCTCAGGTGGACCAGGACAAGGTTCAGCCCCCTCCTATTGCCTGCCCCAGCTGCAGCCTCAGGTGGACCAGGACAAGGTTCAGCCCCCTCCTATTGCCTGCCCCAGCTGCAGCCTCAGGTGGACCAGGACAAGGTTCAGCCCCCTCCTATTGCCTGCCCCAGCTGCAGCCTCAGGTGGACCAGGACAAGGTTCAGCCCCCTCCTATTGCCTGCCCCAGCTGCAGCCTCAGGTGGACCAGGACAAGGTTCAGCCCCCTCCTATTGCCTGCCCCAGCTGCAGCCTCAGGTGGACCAGGACAAGGTTCAGCCCCCTCCTATTGCCTGCCCCAGCTGCAGCCTCAGGTGGACCAGGACAAGGTTCAGCCCCCTCCTATTGCCTGCCCCAGCTGCAGCCTCAGGTGGACCAGGACAAGGTTCAGCCTACCCGTTACAACATTAACAATGTCTACATGGTATTTCTGATCAATTTGATGTTATTTTAATGGATCAAAAAACATGCTTTTCTTTCAAAAACAAGGACATTTCTAAGTGACCCCAAACGGTAGTGTATATCGTGTCGTGTTGACAATATCGCAATATCATTTTTGCACTAGGTACCTGCACCAAAACTCCAGTATTTGTCTTTCATCGTTTGTTCTCCATCTTCTCTTTAAATAGGGAGGCAATTTGTTTTTAGCACTTTTATTTCCATGACTCATCAAAACAAGTTTCATCATGGCTCTCTCTTTTCCCTCTGCAGCAGACATATATGGTGAGCAATATGTTTGGAACATCGAATCGCAATGAAATCACTGTATCCAATCGCAATACATTTATCCTGAGTGACGCAGCGGTCTAAGGCACAGCACGCAGTGCTAGGGGCATCACTACAGACCCGGGTTCGATCCCGGGCTGTATCACGACCGGCCGTGATCAGGAGTCCCACAGGACGGCGCACAATTGGCCCAGTGTCGTCAGTGTTAGGGGAGGGTTTGGCCGGGGTAGACCGTCATTGTAAATAAGAATTTGTTTTTAACTGACTTGCCTAGTTAAATAAAGGTGAAAAAATATATTTAAAAAATACATATAGAAGAGTGAGAATCGCAATACACATCATATTGGCTCCTAAGTATCTTAATAATATCATATTGTAAGGCAATTCCCAGCCCTAGTTAACATATGGATAATGTGGCTTATAATTAACAATGTGGCTAGCATGTGACTAATATGGCTAACAACTAACAGAGTAGCAGGCATGTGGCTAAAAACTATCATGTAGCTAATGTGGCTAATATCTATCATGTGGCTAATAACTATAATTTGGCTAATGTGGCTAATAACTCATGTTGCTAATGTGGCTAATAACTATCATGTGGTTAATGTGGCTAATAACTATCATGTGGATGATGTGGCTAATAACTATCATGTGGCTAATGTGGCTTATAAATAACAATGTGGCTAATAGCTAACAATGTGGCTAATAGCGAAAAATGTGGCTAACATGTGCCTAATGTGGCTAACAGTATACATTATAGAACTAATGGTTGCTACATTCACAGTGTAATGTTTCTGCTGGTTGAAGATAGACATCATGGCAGTGTTGGTCCATGTTAAAGATCACCTCTGCTTGTAATAACGTTGTTGTTTCCCCTCAGAGAATGACACTGACAGCCACTTCATAGCTTCGCCTATCCCCTCACTGCTGCACACACACACACACGTATGCAACTGTGCACACACCCGAATGCATACATTAACCAGTGCATACACAGTCTCGCTCACACACACACACACACACACACACACACACACACACACACACACACACACACACACACACACACACACACACACACACACACACACACACACACACACACACACACACACACACTGCCCTCTGTGGTCAGTGTGTGTATAGCTGCTGGTGTGTAGACTATAAAATTATATGATGCTGTTGCTGGGTTACAGTGCATTAATAAACATTGTATTCAGAGAGAAACAGAGAGACAGTTATCTTTCTGAGGGGGGGAAGGGGAAGATGCAAAGGCAATGTGTCTCTCTCTTTGTCAGTAGTCATAAAGGTTTGATCAGAGATCGAAGGTTATATGCACACAAAATAATCTGCACACACATACACACACACACACACACACACGCACGCACACACTTTCACTCATGTAAACATGTGCATGCACACTACACGTACTGTACACCCTTGTACAAATGCAGTTGCTGTTTCTCCGGTGGATGTTGCCCTCAAGCTTAGCATAAAATGTTACTCCTCAATGAAAGAGTTTTTCCGCTACTTTTGTATACCTTTTAGCCAGTAGTTCTGAGCCAGTAGGTCCCCGAAAAGTGAGTACTACGTCACATATGTGCAAATGTGTGGACCACGTCATTGCTGTCTCTCTCACTCTACTGTGTGTGCATCTTGCTAGCGGTCACTCTAATGGCGAGGGGCTGAAGCTCATTGGTTGAACTCGAATTGCTAGGGGGCTGTCCCACGTGGGGGAAAATGTAGTGTAGGGAAAATAGCACAGCTTCCAGGAAACAGTCGCTTTCAAACGAGGGATTTCGTGGCTAATTGAGGTAAGCCAGATTATGCATGTATGAACTACACATTGACACATCGAGCCCAAAGCAGGAGGTTAAATGTAACTAAATGGAATCGAAAATGGAATCTAATTAATCCCCCAAAAGTAATTATTTATCAGTAGAGGGCCATAAACAGAAATGCTGTATACTCCAAGAAAGGTTAAAATCTTTACCATTTTGGTATTTCAAAAAATAAATTGCTGAGGTGTGGTCACCTTTCGAGGACACGTTGTACACGGTACAAATATGATAGAAATATGAAAATATGAAATATTTTATATAATTTATTTCCTATTCAATAAAACTGTATGAATAAGGCTTGAAATGATTTATATGCGTTCTAAATATAGTACAATCAAATGATAAAACAGCTAACTATGAAACTTCACCTTCCTTATAACTGTAGAATACATATTTGTATGTTTAGTGTCAGAGAAAAGGTCTCTCTTGATCAAAACGTCTGCCACCATCGCTGTGAATGTCTCACAGAGCTCTATCGTGGCTTCCTGAACTCGTTACAAAATTGCCCTTCGTCTCATATTAATCTATTCCCGTCTTTAAAATCGCTGAATTGTTTATGGCTATAAATCGATCTCTGAATATGCTACAGTGATGAAACCACTCTCTCCTGCTGCGCTACGATGTAAGGATGGCAGGCATGTGCTTTGTCAGTGGCTGTGTCGTAGGGGGTTGAGCAAGGAGTTGATGGACAGTCGGAAGAGCGAATTCAATGGTAGGAGGGACATCCCAGCTTCAAGTAGTTTCAGATATCACATCCCACGTTACACAGTCTCAAAATCAGTTTATAAGTGAAAACATTACATCTACAGTACAACGTTAAAAATACAAAGTAGTAGAAAAAGTTCCGTAGCTTGTCTTTAATTAGATATATTGACCTAGCTATTTTGTTAGCAAAGAAATATGTAAAATATGTCGTTGTTGTGTCCAAAATAGCACAATTATACAATATGCATATACACACAAGCACCCATGCGCGCACACGCGCACACACACACACACACACACACACACACACACACACACACACACACACACACACACACACACACACACACACACACAGGATAATGCTGTGAGGAAGCACTGTGTGCTGGCTTCCCTTAACCCTCTGGCTGGCCTAAACTGCTATGACTGATACATAGAGACAGACAGGAGAGAGAGGGCGGGAGAGGAGAGAGAACGGTGGAGCGAGAGAAGAAGAGTCAGGGGAGAGAAAGAGAGTCATGATGACTGCTTCATCATTGTTACAAAACCAGAGCTGCAGTAGACCTGTGAAATCACACTCATTGGTGACAATGGTGACACACTTCAGTTTATATTTGTAAATGACGAAAAGGGTTGTTATTTTGTGGGATTTGTTTACCATAAATACATTGACTGGTTAATTGTGCATATAATGCACTTATGTTTCAAGGTTTAATGTCACATGCACAAGTACAGTGGAATGCCTTTCCTGCAAGCTCTAAGCCCAACAATGCAGTATTCAATAACAATGTAATACTAAAAATAACATAAGGTAGAACAAAAACATACGAGAAATAGAAATAAGAAGAACACGAGAAAGTATGTAAGCTACAGTGCATTCGGAAAGTATTCAGACCCCTTGACTTTTTCCACATTTTGTTACGTTACAGCCTTATTCTAAAATGGATTAAATTGTTTTTTCCCTCATCAATCTACACTCAATACCCCATAATGACAAAGCAAAAACTGGTTTTTAGAAATGTTTGCGAATTTATAAAAAAAATACCCTTTACTCAGTACTTTGTTAAAGCACCTTTGGCAGCGATTACAGCCTTGAGTCCTCTTGGGTATGACGCTACAAGCTTAGCACACCTTTCTTCTCTGCAGGTCCTCTCAAGCTCTGTCAGGTTGGATGGGGAGTGTCGCTGCACAGATATTTTCAGGTCTCTCCAGAGATGTTCCATCTGGTTCATGTCCGGGCCACTCAGGGACATTCAGAGACTTCGCCCCCAGTCTGAGGTCCTGAGTGCTCTGGAGCAGGTTTTCATCAAGAATCTCTCTGCACTTTGCCCTTTTCATCTTTCCCTCGATCCAGACTCGCCTCCCAGTCGCTACAGCTGAAAAACATCCCCACAGCATGATGCTGTCACCACCATGCTTCACCGTAGGGATGGTGCCAGGTTTCCTCCAGACGTGACGCTTGGCATTCAGGCCAAAGAGTTCAATCTTGTTTTCATCAGACCAGAAAATCTTGTTTCTCATGGTCTGAGAATCCTTTAGGTGCTTTTTGGCAAACTCAAAGCGGGCTGTCATGTGCCTTTTACTGAGGAGTGGCTTCCGTCTGGCCACTCTACCATAAAGGCCTGATTGGTGGAGTGCTGCAGAGATGGTTGTCCTTCTGGAAGGTTCTCCCATCTCCACAGAGGAACTCTGGAGCTCTGTCAGAGTGACCATCGAGTTATTGGTCACCTCCCTGACCATGGCCCTTCTCCCCTGATTAATCAGTTTGGCCGGGCGGCCAGCTCTAGGAAGAGTCTTAAGAATGATGGAGGCCACTGTGTTCTTGGGCACCTTCAATGCTGCAGAAATGGTTTGGTACCCTTGCCCAGATCTGTGCCTCGACATAATCCTGTCTTGTAGCTCTACGGACACTTCCTTCAACCTCATGGCTTGGTTTTTGCTCTGTCATGCACTGCCAACTTTGAGACCTTATACAGACAGGTGTGCCTTTCTAAATCATATCCAATCAATTGAATTATCCACAGGTGGACTCCAATAAAGTTGTAGAAACATCTCAAGGATGATCAATGGAAACAGGATGCACCTGAGCTCAATTTCAAGTCTCATAGCAAAGGGTCTGAATACTTATGTAAATAAGGTATTTCTGTTTTTTATTTGTAATACATTTGCAAAAGTGTCTGTAATCCTGTTTCCGTTTCATCATTATGGCGTATTGTGTGTAGATTGATGAGGACATTTTTTATTGGTAATTTTAGAATTAGGCTGTAACATAACCAAATGTGTAAGGTGACTAGGCATCAGGATATATGATAAACGGGAGTAGCAGCGGCGTATAGGAAGTTCGTATGTGAGTGGGTGTGCGTGTGTGTGTGTAGAGTCTGTTCAAATGTGTGTGCATATTATGTGTGTGTGTCAGCAAATGACGAAGTGAGTGTTTTCTGTGCGTGTTTTGGATTGTCAGTGTGCGTGAGTGTGTAGGGCCCTGTGAGTGTGCGTAGAGCAAAAATACAAATAAAATACAAGTCTGTGTAGACATTTTGTTAGCTATTAGTTAGCTATTTAGCAGCCTTGCGGCTTAGGGATAGAAGCTGTAAAGATCTGCAAGGTGCACGTAACACCTTGGACCAGAACTAGTTCTGTCCCTCCTCTGCTAATGACACAACGCGCGGCTTTAAGGGTTGTGTGTAAGTTGAACGCAGTAGCGGTGCATGGAGCATGCAGCTGGGTTGTTTGTTGTTTCGTTGTCTCTGTGGAGGTAGAGTCATCCCGGCCGTACAGTGATATTAAACAGGCGTGATGTCACAAAGTGTGAGACACCGTGTGAGCCTGGCCCTCCGACACACGCACAGATGTGCTGTACCACGCACGCTCCTTGTGTCCCCCACACACCACTCTCAGGTGATCGTGTGATACATCCTCTTTTTGTTCTCAAAGATGGTGGATAAATGAAGAGTTCACTCGGGCCATTTGCAATTGAAAAAGATGGTCAGATGGCTGCTTAACAGGGTGGCTCTCCCATAGACACAAATGCAATAGCAGCTGGGTCTGGTCTCCTTAGTTCATTGTATTTCTTTGAACCAGAGAAAAACAGTGAGTAGGGTGTCTCGCTTCCTCTTCCGTCTCTGGTGTACTTACTTTCCGCTCTCAGGTGATCAGGTGATTAACTGTACTGGGGCCATGGATTATTACCTAATCATTTTGTGATATAAATATAAATGCACAATATTGAAGCCAATGGCACTTATTGATGATAGTCATGTAATGTGATTGCTAATGAAATAGTTTTACAGTCTAGCGATTTCGTCCAAATCAATCAATCAATCATATTTATTTATAAAGCCCTTCTTACATCAGCTGATGTCACAAAGTGCTGTACAGAAACCCAGCCTAAAACCCCAAACAGCAAGCAATGCAGGTGTAGAAGCACGGTGGCTAGGAAAAACTCCCTAGAAAGGCCAGAATCTAGGAAGAAACATAGAGAGGAACCAGGCTATGAGGGGGGCCAGTCCTCTTCTGGCTGTGCATGGCTATGATGTTCAAATGTTCATAGATCCCAGCAGGGTAAAATAATAATAATCACAGTGGTTGTCGAAGGTGCAACAGGTCAGCACTTCAGGAGTAAATATCAGTTGGCTTTTCATAGCTGATCATTTAGAGTATCTCTACCGCTCCTGCTGTCTATAGAGAGTTGAAAACAGCAGGTCTGGGACAAGTAGCACATCCGGTGAACAGGTCATGGTTCCATAGCCGTAGGCAGAACAGTTGAAACTGAAGCAGCAGAACGGCCAGGTGGACTGGGGCCAGCAAGGAGTCATCAGGCCAGGTAGTCCTGAGGCATGGCCCTAGGGCTCAGGTCCTCCGAGAGAAAGAAAGAAAGAAAGAAAGAAAGAAAGAAAGAAAGAAAGAAAGGGAAAATTAGAGAGAGCATACTTAAATTCACACAGGACACCAGATAAGACAGGACAAATACTCCAGATACATAAACTACTGCAGCATAAATACTGGAGGCTGAGACAGGAGTGGTCGGGAGACACTGTGGCCCTGTCCGACGATACCCCCGGACAGGGCCAAACAGGCAGGATATAACCCCACCCACTTTGCCCACTTTTCCAAAGCACAGCCCCCACACCACTAGAGGGATATCTTCAACCACCAACTTACCATCCCGAGACAAGGCCGAGTATAGCCCACAAAGATCTCCGCCACGGCACAACCCAAGGGGGGGCGCCAACCCGGACAGGAAGATCACGTCAGTGACTCAATCCACTCAAGTGACGCACCCCTCCTAGAGACGGCATGGAAGAGCACCAGTAAGCCAGTGACTCAGCCCCTGTAATAGAGTTAGAGGCAGAGAGAGGGGAACTGGCCAGGCAGAGACAGCAATGGAGGGTCATTGCTCCACTGCCTTTCCGTTCACCTTCACACTCCTGGGCCAGACTCCACTTAATCATAGGACCTACTGAAAAGATGAGTCTTCAATAAAGACTTAAAGGTTGATACCGAGTCTGCGTTTCTCACATGGGTAGGCAGACCCTTCCATAAAAATGGAGCTCTATAGGAGAAAGCCCTGCCTCCAGCTGTTTGCTTAGAAATTATACTGACAGTAAGGAGGCCTGCGTCTTGTGACCGTAGCGTACATGTAGGTATGTACGGCAGGACCAAATCGGAAAGATAGGTAGGAGCAAGTCCATGTAATGCTTTGTAGATTAGCAGTAAAACCTTGAAATCAGCCCTTGCCTTAACAGGAAGCCAGTGTAGGGAGGCTAGCCCTGGAGTAATATGATCACATTTTTTGGTTCTAGTCAAGATTCTAGCAGCCGTGTTTAGCACTAACTAAAGTTTATTTAGTGCTTAATCCGGGTAGCCAGAAAGTAGAGCATTGCAGTAGTCTAACCTAGAAGTGACGCATGGATACATTTTTATGCATCATTTTTGGACAGAAAGTTTTAGATTTTTGCAATGTTACGTAGATGGAAAAAAGCTGTCCGTGAAACAGTCTTGATATGTTCGTCAAAATAGAGATCAGGGTCCAGAGTAATGCTGAGGTCCTTCACAGTTTTATTTGAGACGACTGTACCACTATCAAGATTAATTCTCAGATTCAACAGAAGATCTCTTTATTTCTTGGGAACTAGAACAAGCATCTGTTTTGTCTGAGTTTAAAAGTAGAACATTTGCAGCCATCCAGTTCCTCATGTCTGAAACATGAGGAGGGAGGGCAATTATGGGGCTTCACCATGTTCCATTGAAATGTACAGCTGTGAGTCATCCGCATAGCAGTGAAAGTTAGCATTGTGTTTCCGAATGACATCACCAAGAGGTAAAACATATAGTGAAAACAATAGTGGTCCTAAAACGAAGCTTTGAGGAACACCAACATTTACAGTTGATTTGTCAGAGGACAAACCATCCACAGAGACAAACTGATATCTTTCCGACAGATAAGATCTAAACCATGCCGGAACTTGTCCGTGTAGACCAATTTGGGTTTCCAATCTCTCCAAAAGAATGTGGTGATCGATGGTATCAAAAGCAGCACTAAGGTCTAGGAGCACGAGGACAGATGCAGAGCATTGGTCTGACACCATTAAAAGGTAATTTACCACCTTCACAAGTGGCCTATAAGATTCAATATAGGCCAATATTTTTTAAAACATTTTCTGGGTCAGGGTTGGGCTTTTTCAAGAGAGGCTTTATCCTCTAGTGACTCCCCATCCCGTGTTCGGGAGCATAATCATAGACTGACACTAATTAGCATAACGGAACGGACATAAATATTCCTAGAAAATATTCCTATTCATGAAAATCACAAGTGAAGACACAGCTTAGCCTTTTGTTAATCACCCTGTCATCTCAGATTTTCAAAATTTGCTTTACAGCCAAAGCTAGACAAGCATTTGTGTAAGTTTATCGATAGCCTAGCATAGCATTTTGTCCAGCTAGCATCAGGTAACTTGGTCACGGAAATCAGAAAAGCAATCAAATTAAATAGTTTACCTTTGATGAGCTTCGGATGTTTTCACTCACGAGACTCCCAGTTAGATAGCCAATGTTCCTTTTTTCCAAAAATATTATTTTTGTAGGCGAAATAGCTCCGTTTGTTCTTCACGTTTGGCTGAGAAATCGCCCGGAAATTGCAGTCACGAAAACGCCGGAAAATATTTCAAATTAGCTCCATAATATCGACAGAAACATGGCAAACGTTGTTTATAATCAATCCTCAAGGTGTTTTTCAAATATCTATTCGATAATATATCCTCCGGGACAATTGGTTTTTCAGTAGGACCGATTGGAATAATGGCCCCTGTATTTTACGCGAGAATCACTCTGGGAGCCATCAGGTGACCAGTTGCGCAATGTAGCTGCTTATGGGTATTCTTCAACATCAATGCGTAAAACTTCGTCACAATGCTGTAGACACCATGGGGAATACGGAGAAAAAGTAATCTGGTTGATAGCCCATTCACTGCTCAATAGGGACGCATTGGAACGCAGAGCTTTCAAAAGATGAGTCACTTCCGGATTGGATTTTTCTCAGGCTTTCGCCTGCAATATCAGTTCTGTTATACTCACAGACAATATTTTTACAGTTTTGGAAACTTTAGAGTGTTTTCTATCCTAAGCTGTCAATTATATGCATATTCTAGCATCTTGTCCTGACAAAATATCCCGTTTACTACAGGAACGTTATTTTTCCAAAAATAAAAAATACTGCCCCCTAGTCACAAAAGGTTATTACTGACACTTTTAGTGAGTTTGGTACATCCGGTGGATAGAGAGACGTTTATTATGTTCAACATAGGAGGGCCAAGCACAGGAAGTAGCTCTTTCAGAAGTTTAGTTGGAATAGGGTCCAGTATGTAGCTTAAAGGTTTAGAGACCATGATTTTTTTCATCAATGTGTCACGAGATATAGTAAAAAAAAACTTGAGTGTCTCCCTTGATCATAGGTCCTGGCAGAGTTGTGCAGACTCGGGACAACTGAGCTTTGGAGGAATACGCAGATTTAAAGAGGAGTCCGTAATTTGCTTTCTAATGAGCATGATCTTTTCCTCAAAGAAGTTCATAAATGTATCACTGCTGAAGTGAAAGCCATCCTCTCATGGGGAATGCTGCTTTTTAGTTAGCTTTGTGACAGTATCAAAAATACATTTGGTCTTGTTCTTATTTTCCACAATTATGTTGGAAAAATAGGATGATCGAGCAGCAGTAAGGGCTCTTCGATACTGCACAGTACTGTCTTTACAAGCTAGTCGGAAGACTTCCAGTTTGGTGTAGCTCCATATCCGTTCCATTTTTCTGGAAGCTTGCTTCAGAGCTCGGGTATTTTCTGTGTACCAGGGAGCTAGCTTCTTATGAAACATGTTTTTTTTTGTTTTTAGGGGTGCGACGGCGTCTAGGGTATTGCGCAAGGTTAAATTGAGTTCCTCAGTTAGGTGGTTAACTGATTTTTGTACTCTGACGTCCTTGGGTAGGCGGAGGGAGTCTGGAAGGGCGTCTAGGAATCTTTGGGTTGTCAGAGAATTTATAGCACGGCTTTTGATGATCCTTGGTTGGGGACTGAACAGATTATTTGTTGCAATTGCAAACGTAATAAAATGGTGGTCCGATAGTCCAGGATTATGAGGAAAAACATTAAGATTCACAACGTTTATTCCACGAGACAAAACTAGGTCCAGAGTATGACTGTGGCAGTGAGTTGGTCCGGAGACATGTTGGACAAAAACCACTGCCATGACTACAAGGTCCAATGGGAATTCAGGGATCTCAGTGAAGAATGCTGTATATGGCCCAGGAGGCCTGTAAACAGTAGCTATAACAAGTGATTTAGTAGGCTGCATAGATTCCATGACTAGAAGCTCAAAAGACTGGGTTTTTTTGTAAATTGAAATTTGCTATCATAAATGTTAGCAAGACCTCTGCCTTTGCTGGATGCACTGTAAACATATGGTCACTAATGTAACCAGGAGGAGAGGCCTCATTTAACACAGTAATTTCATCACGCTTAAGCCATGTTTCAGTGAGGCCAATCACATCAAGATTATGATCAGTGATTAGTTCATTGACTATAACTGCCTTGGAAGTGAGGGATCTAACATTAAGTAGCCCTATTTTGAGATGTGAGGTATCATGATCTCTTTCAATAATGACAGGAATGGAGGAGGTCTTTATCCTAGTGAGATTGCTAAGGCGAACACCGCCATGTTTAGTTTTGCCCAACCCAGGTCGAGGCACAGACACGGTCTCAATGGGTATACCTAGTCAGCTGCACAACTGGATGCATTCAACTGAAATGTGTCTTCCGCATTTAACCCTACCCTTCTGAGCATTCCCCCCGTGGCAGGCTTGAGACAGGGCAACACAGGTTGCATGAGGAACGTGTGTATGTGTGTGTGAGTGTGCCTGCGTGTTGTCGGTGTGCACGTGTGTGGAAGTGTTTAACTGTTTTGACAGGACCGTGTGTCCATCTGTGTGTGCGTGTGTGTGTGTGTGTGTGTGTGTGTGTGTGTGTGTGTGTGTGCATGCTTGCTATGCATGCTTGCTGTGCGTGCGTGCGTGTGTGCGTGTGTGCGTGTGTGTGTGTGTGTGTGTGTGTGTGTGTGTGTGTGTGCATGCTTGCTGTGCATGCTTGCTGTGCGTGTGTGTGTGCGTGCGTGTGTGCATGGGGGGGGGGTGGCTGCGGGAGCTTATAAGAATGTTCTGTTAGTATCTGTGTTTTGTATGTATAAGAGGAGTGCATACTGTACAGCTCTTTACAGCACAAATAAGCTCTGCCATTAGTCAGAGATAAATATGGCCTACCCCACAGGCCTCACTATCCCCTCTCTCTCTCTGTCTTTCTCTCTCTCTCTCTCTCTTGCTCTGCACCTATCTCTCTATCTCTGCCTCTCTCTCGCTATCCCACTCTGCCCCTATTTCTCTATCTCTGCCTCTCTCTCTCTGTCCCGCTCTGCCCCTATCTCTCTATCTCTGCCTCTCTCTCTCTGTCCCGCTCTGCCACTCTCAATAGAATGGCAGTGGTAGGCCGAAAGCCCCGCTCAACCTTTTACAGTGGTAACAAAGGGGCCCATGTCTCTTTCACTGGGCTAAGTGCTTCACTCAATCGGCAGTAAACTGTTGGCAAAACGAACCCTGCAGCCCAGAATGCTCTGTATGGTGTCTACAGAGCACTGGGATTAAGGACTTGGGAGTCGGGAGTGAGTGAGAGAGAGTGAGAGAGGGTGAGAGAGAGTGAGAGAGAGAGAGTGTGTGTGTGTTAGAGAGAGAGAGAGTGTGTGTGAGAGAGAGAGAGAGAGAGAGAGAGTGAGAGAGGGTGAGAGAGAGTGAGAGAGAGAGAGTGTGTGTGTGAGAGAGAGAGAGAGTGTGAGAGAGAGAGAGAGAGAGAGAGAGAGAGAGAGAGAGAGAGTGTGAGTGAGAGAGAGAGAGAGAGAGAGATAATTGAGTCAGGGGTCCAGCATGTGAAGAGTTAAATGGCTTTGTTTAACGTTCACTCTCTGAACACTGCCTCTGGCCAGCAGGACCCCTGATTTTAGAATAGGTAACAATATATATGATATGGGTCGGTAGAAAGCTGCGGATGGAACCAAGCTAGCTAGCACACGATTTGGTTATGGCTTTGAAAACAGCGAAAGACAGACAGACAGGCAGGCAGACAGACAGACTCTATGCTGTGTCCACACTGTATAAACTGCATGCTGGGTGTTAAGGTGGCTGCTGTGCCTCGTCTATAATGGAGGGAGGGAGGGAGGGAGGGAGGGAGGGAGGGAGGGAGGGAGGGAGGGAGGGAGGGTGAAAGGGGTCCCAGCCCAGCCCTCTCATCTGTCACACGCTGGAGACTCACATCTCCCTCACTAGCTTTAAGCACCAGCTGTCAGAGCAGCTTACAGATCACTGCACCTGTACATAGCCCATCTGTAAACAGCCCATCTATCTACCTACCTCATCCCCATACTGGTATTTATTTACAGTGCCTTGCGAAAGTATTCGGCCCCCTTGAACTTTGCGACCTTTTGCCACATTTCAGGCTTCAAACATAAAGATATAAAACTGTATTTTTTTGTGAAGAATCAACAACAAGAGGGACACAATCATGAAGTGGAACGACATTTATTGGATATTTCAAACTTTTTTAACAAATCAAAAACTGAAAAATTGGGCGTGCAAAATTATTCAGCCCCCTCAAGTTAATACTTTGTAGCGCCACCTTTTGCTGTGATTACAGCTGTAAGTCGCTTGGGGTATGTCTCTATCAGTTTTGCACATCGAGAGACTGAATTTTTTTCCCCATTCCTCCTTGCAAAACAGCTCGAGCTCAGTGAGGTTGGATGGAGAGCATTTGTGAACAGCAGTTTTCAGTTCTTTCCACAGATTCTCAATTGGATTCAGGTCTGGACTTTGACTTGGCCATTCTAACACCTGGATATGTTTATTTTTGAACCATTCCATTGTAGATTTTTCTTTATGTTTTGGATCATTGTCTTGTTGGAAGACAAATCTCCGTCCCAGTCTCAGGTCTTTTGCAGACTCCATCAGGTTTTCTTCCAGAATGGTCCTGTATTTGGCTCCATCCATCTTCCCATCAATTTTAACCATCTTCCCTGTCCCTGCTGAAGAAAAGCAGGCCCAAACCATGATGCTGCCACCACCATGTTTGACAGTGGGGATGGTGTGTTCAGCTGTGTTGCTTTTACGCCAAACATAACGTTTTGCATTGTTGCCAAAAAGTTCAATTTTGGTTTCATCTGACCAGAGCACCTTCTTCCACATGTTTGGTGTGTCTCCCAGGTGGCTTGTGGGAAACTTTAAACAACACTTTTTATGGATATCTTTAAGAAATGGCTTTCTTCTTGCCACTCTTCCATAAAGGCCAGATTTGTGCAATATACGACAGATTGTTGTCCTATGGACAGAGTCTCCCACCTCAGCTGTAGATCTCTGCAGTTCATCCAGAGTGATCATGGGCCTCTTGGCTGCATCTCTGATCAGTCTTCTCCTTGTATGAGCTGAAAGTTTAGAGGGACGGCCAGGTCTTGGTAGATTTGCAGTGGTCTGATACTCCTTCAATTTCAATATTATCGCTTGCACAGTGCTCCTTGGGATGTTTAAAGCTTGGGAAATCTTTTTGTATCCAAATCCGGCTTTAAACTTCTTCACAACAGTATCTCGGACCTGCCTGGTGTGTTCCTTGTTCTTCATGATGCTCTCTGCGCTTTTAACGGACCTCTGAGACTATCACGGTGCAGGTGCATTTATACGGAGACTTGATTACACACAGGTGGATTGTATTTATCATCATTAGTCATTTAGGTCAACATTGGATCATTCAGAGATCCTCACTGAACTTCTGGAGAGAGTTTGCTGCACTGAAAGTAAAGGGGCTGAATAATTTTGCACGCCCAATTTTTCAGTTTTTGATTTGTTAAAAAAGTTTGAAATATCCAATAAATGGCGTTCCACTTCATGATTGTGTCCCACTTGTTGTTGATTCTTCACAAAAAAATACAGTTTTATATCTTTATGTTTGAAGCCTGAAATGTGGCAAAAGGTCGCAAAGTTCAAGGGGGCCGAATACTTTCGCAAGGCACTGTATTTATTTTGCTCATTTGCACCCCAGTATCTCTACCTGCACATTCATCTTCTGCCGATCTACCATTCCAGTGTTTAATTGCTATATTGTAATTACTTCGCCACCATGGCCTATTTTTTTCCTTAACTTACCTAATTTGAACTCACTGTATATAGACTTTTTGTTTTCTTTTGTTCTACTGTATACTGACTGTATGTTTTGTTTATTCCATGTGTAACTCTGTGTTGTTGTATGTGTCGAATTGCTACGCTTTATCTTGGCCAGGTCGTAGCTGCAAATGAGAACTTGTTCTCAACTACCTTACCTGGTTAAATAAAGGTGACATAAAATAAATAAAATAAAACATGTCTCTGGGGCCGACCTGGGAGTGTCCTGAACAGCTGAGTCACACTTTGGCCCCACTCATGCTTACTGTATACAACAGAAGGCTGCTGAGTGGAGAAACTGGATGCATTCAACTGAAATGTGTCTTCCGCATCTATCCCTACCCCTCTGAGCATTCCCCCTGTGGCAGGCTAGAGACAGGGCAACACCGGCTGCGTGAGGAACGTGCGTGTGTGTGTGTGTGTGCCTGCGTGCCGCCGGTGTGGCCGGAACGGAGCAAATGGAGTGGCGTCAAACACCTGGAAACCGTGACACCATTCCACTGATTCCGTTCCAGACATTACCACGAGCCCGTTCTCCCCAATTAAGGTGCCACCAACCTCCTGGGCTGTATACACACACACTCACTCAGTCACTACTCTGATGCTGACATACCTGTCTCAGCCAGCATCTGTCGCTCCCTATCCTGTCCTTCCTGTCTACAGTACCTACCACAGCAAGACACTCACCATG